>NW_027618101.1:0-85369 GCF_964187855.1 Myxine glutinosa | reverse complement strand
GGAAGAAGAAGCTGTAATACCAAATTCGTACACTTCCAGAATAGTTTGATTTATTTGTATTCAAATATCTGGTGAATGTTTTGTATTTATTTATGCGAATGTGTGCTTGTATGTAACTGTCATTAATTTTAAAAGCCTTCGGCACTAACGAGCGATTTTTTTTTTAAACTCAAAAAAAACCATCTTTTTTTTTTCATTTTTTTTTTTGGCCTTAAACACTCCCAGGCACTCACTGATCAACCTCTGAAAGTTTGACGTAGACCCGTTCAGCCATCTCTGAGAAAAATGGCGACAGACAGAGAGACGTCTCTCTTACATAGTAGATTTGCTTAGATATGTTTTGAAGGTCATATCTGGTCAGAGTTTATTTATTTTCATCTTTCTAAGTTCATGATCTGTCCCAGTCTCCACTTGGCAGAGTAGTGGAAGATTGCACAGCACTTCTCCATCTTTTGTTGATGAGAATGTCGTCAATCCGATTTATAAGTTGCCCCAATGTTGTGAATGTTTGAGAAACTCGGTTCCATCTTCAGTTCTGGTGCCCTCAGCGACTGGATTTCCTTGTGGATTTGATCCACTCCCATCATAACAGCCAATCCTACACCAAAGCACTTTCCTCTTCCCAAGTAGCCATTTGGGTGCTTTCAAACCTGGGGGGCATATCATCCACCACCTTAGGAAGCCTGAGAGTAAAGAGGAGAGTTAAGATACTACCAAGGCCGGGGTCTTTCACCAAGAATGTACAGTTTAGTCAGGTTCACTATGTTTTTTCGTTCAAAATTTTGGTAGATTAGCAAAACTATACATTTCTGGAATATTCAGAGCATGAGGAATCCAAAAATTAATGTTTGCATTTGCGTAGACACCTTTGCGAAAATGACCCTCAGGACAGTGATGAAGATCTGTAAAAGCATATTCCTGAACGGTATAGACCCAGTAGATCCTGTGTATAGGACTTATAGTTCAATCTGATACTACCTATAACTACCTATAACAACCTATAACTTCAAAGGACTTGCAATATCATGTATTATGTAATACAGTTATATCACAAATATAAAGACAATGGTTTTCAATTACCTTTGTTTGTTGCTTTTCTATAATCCTGAGCACTATTTTGAGGCCTTTATTGGATTCCTTGACCCAGAAAACATAGGATTAGCATATTTAATTAAGTCTCTAGGTTGAGTAGAAGCCGAGATCGCGCAAAATATGTATTTTATGGCGGCCATTTTCAAAATCCAAAATGGCGGCCATGCAGGTGTCTGTGCAAATGCCAACATTGATTTTCAGATTCTCCATGCTCTGAAGATTCCAAAAATGTACAGGTTTGCTAATCCCAAAATTTTGAAAGAAATTATATTTGTTAACATAGTGAACCTGACTAGTAGTTAATGCATTGAATGGTCCCCTTGGAATGGTCGTGGTCCCAGAAACATTACAAGTTTCAATTGCAGCTCGATGGGTACCTAGAGGCATTGGAGACGGAGGGCTTCACGGATGACAGGACTTGTAAAGAGTATGGATGGATGATTGTGTGCATGTGTTGAGTGTTACGTGTGTGAGAGGGTTTCGTCAAGGGATAGTGTGGTTGGTGCTGCATATTGTTCACCCAAAAACAACCTTCACCCTGCCCCTCTCACTCCCCCCACCCCCTCCCCAAATAAAAGAATAATAATTGAAAAAACAAAAAGCATTTCCTCGTTTTGTTTTTTAACACCCATGATATTCCTGAGTCTGCCACACTGTTCTCATCCCAACTCCCTCCATTATCCCAATGAAATGAAGTCGTTTTGACAGATTTATTTCATCCAGCATTGGTGCAACGCTGGCATGATGGGCCAAATGGCCTCCTTCACCTTTGCCTTCTTGCAATTAGGAGTAGCATTGATTGGAGTGAACTCACCTCTAAGCTGCCGTACTTGGTTGATATCCTGGGCCTAGCTATAAGGGATCACCCAGTGTTTCACAGAAAGGGTCCATCATCAATGTGTGTGCTGTCCCTCAGACAGACATTGAACTGGGCGTCCTGTCTGCCAGCATTATTTTATTTACCGTAGTCGTCTTTTCACATTCGGTGTCTTTCTCGAAGAGTTGACGAAAGTCGATAAAGCTAGGGGCTGGATAAACATTTGAGGGTATTGAAGATGTTGGTTGGAAAAGTTGGAAAGTTAGTCTCACTTATGGACCTTGATGTATTTGGCAATTCATATGGGTCTGCTTTTCCTATAACCTGTATTGTTATCCCGAGAAAAGTGTCAAACGTATTGACGTGCTCAAGTTTCGGAACAAGCTTTGACCCCAATTATTTGCCGTAAATATGACGTCATTATAATTTGAGAATGTACAATGAAGTAAAACATGCAGAAAAAAGGTATCTTTACCTCAACCTCTGTCTACCTTCGGTGGGGATGTTTGCACCGCTGTTTGTCTGTGTCTGAGCAGGATATCTCAAAAAGGTATGGACGGATTCAGACGAAATTTGATGGACAGGTTGGGTGTATGAGGACAAATCGATTAGATTTTGGTGAGGGTCCCAATACTATAATTTTTAGTGATTCTCCCAATTCAGAGATAGGGCCAAAACTGATATATAGCACGATATTTCAGTTGTGGACCGATTATGACAAAACTTGATGGATGAGTTGGGTCGGTGACGAGAATAAGCCGATTAAATTTTGTTTAACGTCCAGAAGCAGATCCAGACTACCAGTGGGATTACAAAACCGTAAACCGTTTTGGTGGTTCGTGTGCAGCCACCCGGCTGTTGGTAGCATCATTTATCTGTGGGCGCGTCTGCCGCTGATGCAATGCATCTCTATAAGCAGTATCTGGTACTCATTTTGCCGACCTCAGAAGGATGACGGGCTGAGTCAACCCGACCTGGCGTTAATTCAACGGGATTCGAACTCAGGACCTTAGGATCCCAAGCCCGCCGCCCTAACCATTAGGCCAACACCAGGTATTAGCATGTTCGTAAACAGGGGACTGCCTGCACTAGAATTAATAAAATGCACAACAGAAACTTCACACAAGATGCAATGTTTGAAATTTATTTCATTTCTTCTCAGGATCACAAAATCTTTAAACGGTCCTAGAAGGGGAGGGTTGCGGGGGTTTGGAGAGGGAGGGAGAAGGCAATACGTTAAAATCAGTGTAAGAAACGCAATGCAAGGTACTAAAGTAAATAGTAGTTCCAATATATTCCTTACTTTGGGATGATGCCATCATCCTTCGCCAGCCTCAAGAGACAATCATCAGATTCACCCTGTGAGGATAAACAAACAAAACTAACAAAAGAGCTTGCTTGAGGAAATGTACTGTAATCACACTACAACTCGAAAAGTGTCGTTTGATTTATATGCACTGCTGAACAGCTGGACAGAACGAGTTGAAAATCTGGTGGTTGTACTCGGAGCGTGCATGGGAAGGTTTTCGAAAGTAACTAGAACGGCACTCTTCGAAGTTGCGACGTCGATCAATATGCCTCTGCCCACATTATCACACATACTTGTACCAAGTTTGATTTAAATCCCTTCAGCTGCTCTCAAGCAAGTTATCGGAGCAACGAAAACCTATCACAGACGGACAGACAACCCGAAAACATAATGCCTCCGGCGACTGAAATTGCTCGGGAGGTCGGAATTAATTTCCCGGGGAGGTCATGGTGGAGTAATTAATGCGGCCGTAATTTGAGAGGCATCGACGTGTCTAATTCTAATGCATCAACATGGCCAGGTTTCTCACTCATTGAATATAATTATTCAACAATTCTGATGTATGCTCATCTTACTATAACTCACCAAATGTCTGTCTGTCCGTCCGTTCCCAGGTACCGCAAAAACGGCTGAACCGATCGCAACGAAATTTTGGGTGGGTAATCCTGGGACCCCTGGAGTAAAATAGGCTATATTGGTTTTCCAAATTTTTCCAGTTTTTCCAATTTTCCAGTTTTTCCAAACACGATGGAATAATATTTACCAATATGAACAGTGATGTGGCTTTTATTGGAATTCTAAAAAATACTGTTTAGATTTTGATGATTTGCGTGTGATATGATTTAACGGATGTTTATATAAATCGTTTAAAATATAAAAAAAAGCCTTCAATTTCTGATATTTTGCCTTTTAATTTGGGCCTCCCAACTGAAGCCCCGCCTGTAGGTACGTAGGGTGGGTACCGTTGGTAGTACAGTTAATACACCTTTTAACTATTCACAGGGTTTTGTGTGACTTGTTGGTGACAAATTCATGACTTTAATGACCGAAGATTAAAATTTCATACTTTATATTTACATCATGCACGCAAAGCAAAGAGCTGGTTTAAACTAGAACGGTGAAGAATCACTTAAAAAAAAAAGTTATACTAGCTGATCCGGATCTTCACCAAAATTGAATCAATTCTTCCTTGTCACACACAACCAGTCCAACAACTTTCGCCCAATTCCATCCATAACCGAAATATCCTGCTATGTATATGTTGGTTTTAGCACCATCTCCCAATGGTGAAGAATCACTTTAAAAATTCTAGTAGCCGGATCCGGATCTTCACCAAAATCTAATCATTTAGACCTTGTCACATATGCTACATCTCTGCTAAATTTTGTCCGAATCCGTCCACAACCTTTTGAGATATTTTGTCCACAAACAAACGGGCAGACAGGGGTGAAAACATAACCTCCAACAATTGGTTCATGTCTGTCTGTCCGTCTAGAAACGTCAGTTTATGATCGAGAAACAATTCAATTCGTATTGAATGTTATATTTTGAACATTAATCGGACGTTCTTACAGAAATACAAGTACAACTCGAATGAGCAATCAAATATGGCAGACCCTCATCAGGACTTGTTCTTGTTTGGTTTTATCATGTTTTACAGACCTACACGCATTCTAATTGCACATACTTTATGGAGGTACTTGGTTGAATTAAAGATGGCGTGTATTACTGGCTACCACTAGGTGGCGTTTGTGGTCTACGTCAGCACATTCTGTGGGGACAAACAAACAGGCAAACGGACCCGAGTGCAATACTCTGGTGAGGGAAACAAGACAATACAATACCAGTCTTTAAACATGAATTTCACCCATTAAAAAAAAATACAAATAATAAAAATAATAATAATAATCATCAACTGCATAAAAACAAAGAATCGTGCCATTCATCTACCCACCATTTTCCGAATTGCTCCACAGATGGCGTAGGTCTTGAACTGACCACCAAAACGGCCAGTGGTGGGATCAAGCTGCAGACAAAACACATGTAAAAGAAAAATGCCTACCTGAAACAAAATACCTCAAAACATTTAAAGGCCTTCTCCCATCACGAGTCGTCAATGAGCTGCAAGAATAACCTAAAAGGTACATACACCACCCCTCTAAGCTGTCTAGCCTTGGTGTGAATCCCAACTGAGCCATAAACGGTCGCCTCGGTGTTTTATAGGCAGGGCGATTCATCAATGTGTGTTGTGTGTACCATCTCTCGGATGGACTTTAAACTGGCTTCCCGTCTGCCGGAATTATTCGGTCGATGTTAAACATCCCACGGTGTCCTTCGTAAAGAGTCGGCAAGCTATCGCCGCACAATGGCCAAACTCCACATTCCTGCTCTAACCGACACGGGCAGGGCACCGCATCAGCGGCACAGCCGTGCCGCCAGCAAATTATGCTGTACCCACAGCCATATGCTGCCTATGAAAGAAGACCAGCTGTCAAAATCAATGGTCCATTTGATTCAGATACAATCTTTACTCACAGGGTTGAAAAAACATCATAAGCAACAAAACTTCCAAAAGGTACGAATGAAAGTGGAATATCCAAGAAAAATACCGCAGTGAGTGAAGAGTTATTGAATGAATGTAAGAATGATCGTTTTAAGGCCATTTTTCCCTGCTAGAGCGGGGGTTAGCCTTGCGGGCCCCATGACAATCATGGTTCCCTGTTTTGAGGCAATGTTTTTATGGCCGGATGCCCTTCCTGACGCCAACCCTTAGTCACCTCTTACGACGTGCAGGGAGGGATACGGTGTACCTATTCTAAACCGGGGTACACACCGGGATCATTCATCCCAGCAAGCTGGTACTCGATTTGCCGACCTCGGAAGGATGACAGGCTGAGTCAGCCCCCCTGCGTGAATTCATCGATCGACCGGGATTCGAACCCAGGATCCTAGGATCCCAAGCCGGCACTCTAACCGCTAAGCCAACACCAGGCACAGTTATTACTTCATCATAATGCACATCAAACCAAAGTACCTCAGCAATGTTGATCTGGATGGATGCATGATCCTTCGCAGAAATAATACGGTTGCTCGCCGAGCTAAAGGAAGAAACATTAATGTGCATTATAAACAAAACAAAATAATGTAAAAGAAACATTTACTGCTAATGCACTTTGTTCAATGTTCCATCAACTTAATGTTGCCAATGACAACGTTTTCTTTGTCAATCTGTTAATACAATCTTTATATTTTTATACAAGCCAAAATAAACAACCATACACACTTTGCAAAAACACTTCACATGGATGTGCAAAAACACAAGCAAGGCCGCAATATGCATGCATCACATCGTTAGCCACATGCTGGACTGATCGAAAGCAAGCATGCGGTGTGGGAATGCCATTGCGCAATGCCCAAATGTACAGTGATATACAGCCAGATCAGTGTACAGTGCGCAACTTCTGATTGGTTGAAATTTTAGGAGACTGAAATGATCCGTTTGATCACATGGTGCTCCTCCAATGATCACATGGTGCTGCTCCAATGATCACATGGTGCTGCTCCAATGATCACATGGTGCTGCTCCAATGATCACATGGTGCTGCTCCAATGATCACATGGTGTTGCTCCAATGATCACATGGTGCTGCTCCAATGATCACATGGTGTTGCTCCAATGATCACATGGTGCTGCTCTAATGATCAAATGGTGCTGCTCTAATGATCAAATGGTGCTGCTCTAATGATCAAATGGTGCTGCTCTAATGATCAAATGGTGCTGCTCTAATGATCACATGGCGCTGCTCTAATGATCACATGGCGCTGCTCTAATGATCACATGGTGCTGCTCCAATGATCACATGGTGCTGCTCCAATATTCACATGGTGCTGCTCCAATGATCACATGATGCTGCTCTAATGATCAAATGGTGCTGCTCTAATGATCAAATGGTGCTGCTCTAATGATCAAATGGTGCTGCTATAATGATCACATGGTGCTGCTCTCATGATCACATGGTGCTGCTCTAATGATCACATGGTGCTGCTCTAATGATCACGTGGTGCTGCTCTAATGATCACGTGGCGCTGCTCTAATGATCACGTGGCGCTGCTCTAATGATCACGTGGCGCTGCTCTAATGATCACGTGGCGCTGCTCTAATGATCACGTGGCGCTGCTCTAATGATCACGTGGCGCTGCTCTAATGATCACGTGGCGCTGCTCTAATGATCACGTGGCGCTGCTCTAATGATCACGTGGCGCTGCTCTAATGATCACGTGGCGCTGCTCTAATGATCACGTGGCGCTGCTCTAATGATCACGTGGCGCTGCTCCAATGATCACGTGGCGCTGCTCTAATGATCACGTGACGCTGCTCCAATGATCACGTGACGCTGCTCCAATGATCACGTGGCGCTGCTCCAATGATCACGTGGCGCTGCTCTAATATTCACGTGGCGCTGCGACTCCATCTCAGAGAAGACGTGCACTTAGGTTTTCCGTCATGTCATGACTACAATTATCTCGACAATAGCTGAAAGTTGTGTGGAGCCAACTATTGTTTTGGAAAACACAATAAATGGGTTAATGTGTGAAGGAATCTTTCTTCAAGCAACATTAAAATGTTCTAGTATTATTTTGCTGTAAGTTTGTCGGTAGGTGATTGAATAGCTGACGGGAGTGTTCTGTGATTACGAGTTGCGAGGTTGCTGGTATGAAAAGCACTGAAATTTGAACTGCAGGTGTCGTGATAAAAAGTAATTTAAACGTGGGTACTGATTTTTATGAAGTTTGATTCACCAGCAAATAATATATGGGAGGGCCTCCACCAAATCAAGTGTGACCCCTGATAATGCCATCAACATGCATGAAATATGTAACGATCTTTTGGATTTGACCACTGGTTCATTGCCCAGGGTATGGATGGTGACTTGGTTTACAGGGGTCAAAACGCAACAAAGAAAAATAAATTCTCTCATTTTGATATCGGGTCATGCCTGATGGAACTTTTTGCCACCTTTCAACTTCACTTTAAGTGGTAAGTATGGGGATTTGTGATGGCACGCCATCGATTAGCTCTATTTTCCTTCTTTTGGAGAGTGAGTGGGAGTGAGATAGAAGAGGCCAAAATAAAAATATATTTCTTACACATGAACATAATGTAAACGTCATCTCTCCACTCCCCCCACCTCACTACTCTACAAAAATTATAATGGAAGCACTAAAGCTATTCATGACATGTATATAGTACAAATAAAGTGTTTAAAATGAACATGGACACACACACACACACACACGGGGACAGACACACACACACACACGGGGACACACACATACGGGCACACACACACACACACACATACGGGCACACACACACACACACACACACACACACATACGGGCACACACACACACATACGGGCACACACACACACACATACGGGGACACACACACACACACATACGGGGACACACACACACACACATACGGGGACACACACACACACACATACGGGGACACACACACACACACATACGGGGACACACACACACACACGGGGACACACACACACACACGGGGACACACACACACACACGGGGACACACACACACACACGGGGACACACACACACACACGGGGACACACACACACACACGGGGACACACACACACACACGGGGACACACACACACACACGGGGACACACACACACATACGGGGACACACACACACATACGGGGACACACATACGGGGACACACATACGGGGACACACACACACATACGGGGACACACACACACATACGGGGACACACACACACATACGGGGACACACACACACATACGGGGACACACACACACATACGGGGACACACACACACATACGGGGACACACACACACATACGGGGACACACACACACATACGGGGACACACACACACATACGGGGACACACACACACATACGGGGACACACACACACATACGGGGACACACACACACATACGGGGACACACACACACATACGGGGACACACACACACATACGGGGACACACACACACATACGGGGACACACACACACATACGGGGACACACACACATACGGGGACACACACACATACGGGGACACACACACACATACGGGGACACACACACACATACGGGGACACACACACACATACGGGGACACACACACATACGGGGACACACACATACGGGGACACACACATACGGGGACACACACACACATACGGGGACACACACACACATACGGGGACACACACACACATACGGGGACACACACACACATACGGGGACACACACACACATACGGGGACACACACACACATACGGGGACACACACACACATACGGGGACACACACACACATACGGGGACACACACACACATACGGGGACACACACACACATACGGGGACACACACACACACATACGGGGACACACACACACATACGGGGACACACACACACATACGGGGACACACACACACATACGGGGACACACACACACATACGGGGACACACACACACATACGGGGACACACACACACATACGGGGACACACACACACATACGGGGACACACACACACATACGGGGACACACACACACATACGGGGACACACACACACATACGGGGACACACACACACATACGGGGACACACACACACATACGGGGACACACACACACATACGGGGACACACACACACATACGGGGACACACACACATACGGGGACACACACACATACGGGGACACACACACATACGGGGACACACACACATACGGGGACACACACACATACGGGGACACACACACATACGGGGACACACACACATACGGGGACACACACACATACGGGGACACACACACACGGGGGGGACGGGGACACACACACACGGGGGGGACGGGGACACACACACACGGGGGGGACGGGGACACACACACACGGGGGGGACGGGGACACACACACACGGGGGGGACGGGGACACACACACACGGGGGGGACGGGGACACACACACACGGGGGGGACGGGGACACACACACACAGGGACACACATACACACACACGGGGACACACATACGGGGACACACACACACATACGGGGACACACACACACACATACGGGGACACACACACACACGGGCACACACATACGGGGACACACACACATACGGTGACACACAGTCATACACACACAGGGACACAGTCATACACACACAGGGACACACAGTCATACACAGGGACACACAGTCATATACAGGGACACACACACACTACTGAGTAGTGAGTACTGACTACTGTGGTCTGTCTCACTGACGAGGTGGAATACGGTTGCAGCAGAGGCTAATCTTCCATTAAAACGAAGACATCACATTAGCTACATGGCTTCATGTTCATCATTTGGACAAATGCACAATCTATAAGTATAAGTATAAGTATAATAATAATAAACCACGATTTGGAGGACAAACCATTTGCGAGGGACGTAGAGGTCGACAAAATCACCCACGTCGTTCTGCATGTCGGAATGAGATGTAATCAACTGTTAAACAAGAGATGGTCATCGTTAGACAACTACACCAACCAAGCAGTCTCCCTAAAAATCAAAATGGACATTTACTGGAGGTTAACACGAAGGAAAAATTAAATAAAAACCCTCAAACAAAAACAAGAAGCGAACTACAATCAGGCACAGCATGTGGAGACCAGGCCGACAAGGCCCAGGCTCCAATTTACTCGAGTCGAATTCCATCCATTCCACAAGCGTTCGCGAACGAAAAGGCAGATCCAATATGTTCGTCATGATAAATAACTCATTTCATGACTATTGTACGAACTAATAAAGTGTAAAATTAAAAAACCACGAGTCTGTACAGTTACAGTTAAAAAGCATCAAACGAACCAAGAGACGAAGGGGAAAAAAGAAAGAGTGCAACGCGCGAGGTACCTTGGGTAAAAATATTCTTCTTCTTCACGAGTGAAGGAGTGATTGTTGTAGTTGTCATTGTTGAAGTGTTAAAGTCTACCCAGAAAGAGATGAGGAAGAACTGGCTCGTTCCCAAAGTGTTACGATGCATCACCTACACACAAACTCCACTATCCTTGTAGGACCCGAGATTTGCGCTCGACTGGACATTAAAAAAAAAAAGGAAGTATATACGTTCTTAGCAGCATTGCACAACAGCGTCATGGCCATCATACTCCGAATAAGAGTTGTTGAGCGAGAGGATGGAGAATAAGGAGGAGGATGACAACACAGGTCTGCGAACCATCAATGGAGGATGGATTAGCATCCCTAGGAATCGTTATACATCATGTTAGACAGTTCCACCTAAAGGTATTCTCAGCCATTCATCATCATCTTTGCACGTTTAGATCGCAGGCGGGTGCAACTCACGTATTGACTCCCTTATTAAACCATGACCTTAATGCCAGACTTCGCCATATTAACACCTGTCATTTTTATTCCGTGAAACCTATAAAAACCAATATAGGTCATGGGCACGATATGCTCACTGTGCACCCCCTACCCCCCCCCCCCCCCCATAATCACATCATTTCGCGTATGAACTGATTCTATCACCAAGTTACCTCGAGTTTCAACCTAAAGCTGCTTTTTCGTTTACCATGAAACATACACCAATTACATATGTATCCAGCAAACTACACATCATTCATATCACTGGGATTGAGAAATCCAAGATGACCACCATACGTTGGCCTAACATTGTGCAAAAACTCGTATTCCTCGTGGTATAATGTGGAAAATTTTCAATGAATGATGATGACGTTTTTTGCTGAATGTATAATTGTATAGTTCATAAACTGCTGCTATGAGATATACACAGTAAACACATACTGAGAATGAACAAATTCATACATAGCCAACAATTAGGGTTGCCACCTTCAATGTGGAAAAATAAGGGACACCCCACCGCCCCCCACGAGAACATTTTGAGATTGTTGCCACTTTTAACCCATTTTTCATGCTTTTATGGACAAACATATCTCTCCACGTAAAGTGTGAGCAGATGAGTAGGACTAGTTGTTCTGTGGATATGAAAGAAACTTCAGAGGTTCCGATCCACTGCTTAGGCTGTGGATCAGAAAGATTGCATTTTACTGACATATGAGACTCATACATTGGCTTTGTAGCCTGTGCTGCCCCACATTGTTGGCAGATCAATGAAAATACATCTTCTCTGAGCATCAGTATAGATAAATGAGATTCAGTCAATATCTCAGTTAAATATCACATGCAGTCACGTGAAAAAGTAAGTACACCCCTACATTTATCATGACTTCAAATACCTAAAATTAGAATCAGGTGCACCAGCTCAGGTGCAAATGATTAGAACATCGTTAGAGAGGATCTTGGAGGAACCTGTCTTATATAAACCTCAGACATTTCGTTTGGTTTGCTCTTTGTTGTTGAAGTGTGCGGCGTCACCATGCCTAGATCAAAAGAGCTCTCTGAGGCCTTCAGAAAGAAGGTTATCGATGCCTACGAGTCTGGGAAGGGATTTAAAAAGATCTCCAAACAATTTGAAATCAATCATTCGACTGTCCGGAAGATCATCTACAAGTGGAGAAGATTCCAAACAACTGCCAACTTGTTCAGTCCAGGCCGCCCCAGCAAGTTCAGCCCGAGAGCAGACCACAATATGCTGAAAGAAGTCTCTAAGAACCCCAGAATGTCATCACGGGACCTACAGGTAGCTCTTGACACTGTTGATGTCAAAGTGCACGAGTCTACCATTAGAAAGAGACTGCACAAATTTGATCTACATGGGAGGTGTGCCAGGAGGAAACCTTTGCTGTCCAGAAAGAACATCAGGGCAAGACTAAAGTTTGCCAATGAACACATAGGCAAAGACCAGCACTTCTGACACAATGTGCTCTGGACAGATGAGTCAAAGGCTCTGGACAGAGCTATTTGGCCACTGTACCAGAAGACATGTTTGGCGAAAACCAAAGACAGCATTTGACCACAAGAACCTGATACCAACTGTAAAGCATGGTGGTGGAAATATTATGGTTTGGGGCAGCTTTGCTGCATCAGGGCCTGGGCAGCTCACCATCATAGAATCCACTATGAATTCTTCATTGTACCAGAGGGAGCTTGAGGATAATTTGAGGCCTTCTGTCAGAAAGTTGAAGATCAACTGAAGGTGGACCTTGCAACATGAAAATGACCCTAAACATACCAGTAAATCCACCAAGGAATGGCTGAAAAGAAAGAAATGGAGGGTTCTGGAATGGCCAAGTCAAAGCCCGGATCAAAATCCCATCGAGATGTTGTGGGGGGATATGAAACGAGCTGTGCTTTCAAGAAACCCCTCAAACATCGCACAGCTGAAAGAATTCTGCATGGATGAGTGGGCAAAAATTTCTCCCAGTCGATGTCAGAGACTGGTAGACAGTTATTAGAAACGCCTACTTGAGGTTGTTTCTGCCAAAAGGGGCAATTCCACCTATTAAAGCCAAGGGTGTACTTACTTTTTCCACATGCGAAATTTGCATTTATGTTTATTCAAATTATACAATGGACTACAAAATGTAAATGTTTCATGATATTTGTTATATTATATCACCTTTATCGATCAATATTGTTGAAATGAAGATCAAATAGCTGTATGTTGAAATATGTTGAAAAATTCAAAACTTTACATGGGGTGTACTTACTTTTTCACATGACTGTATGTGCATTCCTAAATAGCAGATTTGTGGAAGTTTTCCTTTTACTCAACACCACATCAATTAATTGACTGACAAAACAACTTACAAATTGTCATTTACAGATTTATATTTCAATCAGTTGAACTAAACAAAAGTAGATACAGCACAAGTGTTGCCATTTGGTGTACAATTTAGACCAACTACCCATTTGGTGTACAATTTAAAGAACTTTAATTCAGCCGATTGAACAGGCCTAAAATATTTACATATAAATATTTAAATATTTACAGTATAGCACCTTAATGCTACGTGGCGGCGAGAGTCGAGCCCGCGGTGCCAGCGGTTTCGGACCTGTACGCACTCATGATTCCATTCATGGCATCCACAAAAAGGGAGGGGGACAAATCAAGGGCAGAAATGAAAGAAATGAGGGATGAAGCAAGGTGTAACAAGGGCGAACTGAATGCGAAAATGGACGCCCAAAAGAATGACATAAACAAAATCAATGGGAAAATGGACATCCAGAGAGACGAAGCAAGGAGTAACATGGAAAAATTGGAAAGTAAAATGGGTGGCCAATTGAAAGAAATGGGGGACAAATCCACCCGGGAATTGGAAAAATTTAGGGTGGCGTCGAAGAAGGACATGAAAAAGGCAGGGGAGGACATTTGGCACAGGTTGAGCGAGGAGGTCGCATTGGGACACGACGAGGTAACGCGGTGTGAGGAGCGCGTGGGGAGCGAGGTAGAGCAGAGCGCAGCTAAGTTGACCGAGGGTATGGAAATCGCGACTCGGGGTGTAAAAAAGCCGACGGTCGCCGAATTGGACAGGAAAATTTCAGGCGCGCGGGCGGTCGTCGAGGCAATCATTGAAATAAAAGAAATAATTGAAACCGAAGAGACAGTAGAGTTGGGAAATGAATCGCGGGAGGAAAAAATGGAATCCGCGCAAAGTCTGTGTTCACATCGTGATGTCGTGCTTGCTAACCCCAATAAAAGTTTGCAGGTGCTGCCGGAGAAGAAGGTCCCCAAGGTGAGATATAATGGCACGAATGTGTTTGGTGGGAAAAGAGTTTTGGCGCGCTTGGGAAAGAAGCGAAACCCGGGGAGTCGTGGAAGGTCGATTGTGCGGTGTACGAGGGCGACTGGCGCGCGTGTGAGAGAAAAGTGTGCACCGGAGCACGAGTGTGTGCGAGAAAAGTGTGTTACAGAGTCTGAGGGAGAATACAACAACAACAACAACAACATGCATTTTAAGGCCATTTTCCCTGCTAGAGCGGGGGTTAGCCTTGCGGTCCCAATGGCAATCTTCTCCATATTGCCCTATTTTCTGCATCTCTCCTTGTTAACCCCTTTGCTTTGCTCGCATTTCTTCTTCCACCATCTTTAGCCAAGTCTTTCTCGGTCTTCCCCGTCCTCTACTTCCTTCTACATTCATTTCCATCACTCTTCTCAACCAGTCACTTTCATCCTTCCTCAACACATGACCAAACCATCTCAACCTGTTCCTCTTCACAGCATCAATCACAGGCTCTATTCCCATCATCTTTCGCAATTCATCATTTGTCTTCCTCTCTCTCAACGATACTCCGCACATCCACCGAACCATTCGCATTTCCACCCTTTCCAGCCTCCGTTGCTGCTCGACATTCATGACCCATGTCTCGCTCCCATAAATCATAACACTTCTCACACATGCAGCATACACCTTTCCCTTCAACTTCAACGACACTCCCCTCCTCATCAGCATGCCACTCAGTTCCAGAAATTTCTTCCATGCACATCTCACTCGAGCAACTGTTGCCGTGTCTGATCCACCTCCATTCAGCATGTCTCCGAGGTAGCAAAATGTTTTCACACCTTCCAGCTTCACGGCGTCTCCAAGATCCAACTCAACATTTCCTCCATCTGCAGCTCCCTCTGTGCACACCTTACATTTGAATGTAGCTGCCACACTGGTTAATGGCCCTCTCAGACCACTACATTTTTGATGAACCCACTCAGCGCACATTGTACATTGAATGGAGTTCACTCCGACACCCTTCCTGCACACAGCACATGGCCACTTCCCAGTTCTTTCCACCTCACCACATGCTTTACCACTTGCCATCACCTTCGTCTTTCCTATATTCACCTTCAGACCTTTTGGCTCCATACATTCCTTGCACTTGTTCATCTTTTCCTTCAGTCCATCCATACTTTCCGCAATCAACACCAGATCATCTGCATACAACAACTCCCACGGTAAACCCTCCTTTACGTTCTGAGCCAGCACCTCCATCACAGCTACAAATAGTAGTGGACATAGTACCGACCCCGATGCACTCCTACCTTCACCTCAAACTCACCACTGTTCCCGTCCTTCATCCTTACAGCTGTGCGCGCTCTTTTGTACATTGCCATCACTACTCTGATCAACCATTCCTCCACTCCTAACTTCCTCAATGCCCATGTCAATACTTTGCGTGGAACCCTATCGAATGCTTTCTCCAGATCAACAAACCCAAGAAACAACTTCTTCCTCTTCTCCATGTACTTCTCCTGCAACTGCCTCACAATAAAGAGCGCGTCTGTCGTTCCTCTTCCTGGCATAAATCCAAACTGCATTTCGTCGATCTTCACCTTCTTCCTTATCCTCCTCTCCAACACCCTTTACTTTCCATTACCTTCATTCCATGCTCCAATAACTTTATCGTTCGGTACGAGCCACACTCCAGATGGTCACCTTTCCCCTTGTATAGAGGGACGAGGGTACTCAGGTCCCAAGCCACTGGAATGCGGCCTTCTTTCACCACCAGATTACAGATCTCTGTCATTCTCTTCACACTTCCCCAACTTCCTGCTGCCTTCAACATATCTCCCACAACTCCCGTCAGCCCTCCCGCTTTTCTACTCTTCATTGCTTTTATCGCTTCCTCAACTTCCTTCTCAGTTATCTTCTCTGCCGGTCCTAAAACTGGGTTACTCTCTATGTTGCCATCCCATTCATTCTCTGTATTCAACAGCATTTCCATATATCTTTTCCATCTTCCTTTAATTCCATCTGGGTCCACAACGATTTGTCCCACTTCATCCTTCAAGCAACTCACCCCCATCACATCACACCTCTCTTTCGCTATCTGCTTTGCAATCCTGAATACCGCTCTCTGACCCTCTTCCGAATCCAAGCGTTCTCCGAACATTTTCCTACATGCCTCCTGCGCCTTTGCTACCTCTTTCTTTGCAGCCTTCTTGGCTGCCTTATAACTTTCATGCTCTGCTTTTTCTGCTCCCGTACCCTTCACCTTCTGCCACTCCTTGAACTTCTTCCTCTTCTCGTCAATCCTCTTTCCAACTTCATCATCCCACCACCATGTTTCCGAGTGCCTCGGTGGTCCTTTTGTCCATCCACATACCTCACCAATGGCTCCCAACAGACTATCTTTCATTGACATCCAACGACGTTCAAGCTCTACCACATCATCCTCTACCCTACTCAGCCTCTCTTTTAATGCCTCCCTTACTGTCACCTGTTTCAACCTCCACACCTTCATTCTCGGTTGGTACTTCACCCGCCGAGCTCTCCGCGCACCTTTCACCCTTATGTCGCAGACAACCAAGTGGTGCTGTGAAACAGCCTCCTCCCCCGGGATCACCTTTGTGTCCCTGAGGTGCCCCCATCTCACCTACGCACCATCAGGTAGTCAACGGTTGTCATCGACCCACCTGACGTGTATTTATCAAGCTTATTATCCTCTTTCTGGAACTGAGTGTTACAAATCAAGCTTAATCAAGCAAGTTACAATCAAGCAAATCAGCTCCATCAGCAAACTCCAAAATCCTTTCACCTTCTCCATTTCTCACACCATATCCGTAACCCCCATGAACTCCCTCAAAACCGTCCATACTCCTTCCCACATGTCCATTTAGGTCTCCTCCTACCACAACAACTTCCTCGTCTTTCACGTTTTCCATCAGCTTCTCTATTGCACACCAGAACTTGTCCTTCTCTTCATCGCTCCGACCAACCTGCTGAGCATATCCCGAGATGACGTTCACCAAGAGCTTTCCAATCATCATTTTCACCATCATCAACCTATCACTCACTCTAGTCACACTCACCACACTGTCTACAAACTCCTCAGAAAACAGGACACCAACACCATTCACGCCCTCCGTGAATAACACGCCCTCCATGAGTTTGAGGGAGAATGCACACCGGAATGTGTGCGGGAAGAGTGTGTCGGAGAAGAGTGTGTTATGGAGTGTGTAACAGAGGAGTGCACACCCGAGAGTGTGGAGAAAAAGTGTGCGATGATGATTGGGTGTGTACCAGGAGAGTGCACACCCGTGGGCGTTACGGAGTACGTAACGAGAGAGTGTATAACGGATGAGTGTGCGCCAGGGTGTGCGCGAGGGTGTGTGATTGGGTGTGTACCGGGAGAGTGCACACCCGTGGGTGTTAAAGAGTGTGTAACAGGAAAGTGTGTAACGGAGTGTGTGAGTGGTATGAGTGTGCCAGGGTGTGCGCAAGGGTGTGTGATAATGGAGTGTGCGAACGGCGTGAGTGTGCCTGGGTGGTGTGCACCAGAGTGTGCGATAACAGAGTGTAAGAAAGAATGCACACCAGACCATGTGCGGAAAGAGTGTGCTGTAACAGAATGTAGGGAGTGTATGGGAGGCACTGGGATGCCTCGGTGTGCGAGTGCGGAGTGGGTCACGAGGTGTGGTGAGAACGCGGCTCAAGCATCGACACAGACCGGGGTAGCGTTTAGGGCGACGGATAGCCGACGTGAGCCATCGGTGAGTTGTGTGCGGCAGGGACTGGCGGGGATCGATGCCACGGCGGTTTCACAAGGACCGCCGTGCACGATTCGTGGTTGAAAAACCACTTTTTGCACTTGTGTTAGTGTTGAAAAACCACTTTTCGCACTTGTGTTAGTGTTGAAAAACCACTTTTCGCACTTGTGTTAGTGTTGAAAAACCACTTTTCGCACTTCTGTTAGTGTTGAAAAACCACTTTTTGCACTTGTGTTGGTGCAGGAAACCACTTTTGCACTTGTATTAGTGTGGAAAAAACACTTTTTGCACTTGTGATATTGTTGAAAAACCACTTTTCGCACTTGTGTTAGTGTTGAAAAACCACTTTTCGCACTTGTGTTGGTGCAGGAAACCACTTTTGCACTTGTATTAGTGTGGAAAAACCACTTTTCGCACTTGTGTTAGTGTTGAAAAACCACTTTTCGCACTTGTGTTAGTGTTGAAAAACCACTTTTCGCACTTGTGTTGGTGCAGGAAACCACTTTTGCACTTGTATTAGTGTGGAAAAAACACTTTTTGCACTTGCTATAGTGTTGACAAACAACTTTTTGCACTTGTGTTAGTGTTGAAAAACCACTTTTCGCACTTGTGTTAGTGTTGAAAAACCACTTTTCGCACTTGTGTTGGTGCAGGAAACCACTTTTGCACTTGTATTAGTGTGGAAAATCCACTTTTCGCACTTGTGTTAGTGTTGAAAAACCACTTTTCGCACTAGTGTTGGTGCAGGAAACCACTTTTGCACTTGTATTAGTGTGGAAAATCCACTTTTTGCACTTGTGTTAGTGTTGAAAAACCACTTTTCGCATTTGTGTTGGTGTTGAAAAACCACTTTTCGCACGTGTGTTGGTGCAGGAAACCACTTTTGCACTTGTATTCGTGTGGAAAAAACACTTTTTGCACTTGTGATAGTGTTGAAAAACCACTTTTCGCACTTGTGTTAGTGTTGAAAAACCACTTTTCGCACTTGTGTTGGTGCAGGAAACCACTTTTGCACTTGTATTAGTGTGGAAAAACCACTTTTCGCACTTGTGTTAGTGTTGAAAAACCACTTTTCTCACTTGTGTTGGTGCAGGAAACCACTTTTGCACTTGTATTAGTGTGGAAAAAACACTTTTTGCACTTGTATTAGTGTGGAAAATCCACTTTTTGCACTTGTGATAGTGTTGAAAAACCACTTTTCGCACTTGTGTTAGTGTTGAAAAACCACTTTTCGCACTTGTGTTGGTGCAGGAAACCACTTTTGCACTTGTATTAGTTTGGAAAAACCACTTTTTGCACTTGTGTTAGTGTTGAAAAACCACTTTTCGCACTTGTGTTAGTGTTGAAAAACCACTTTTCGCACTTGTGTTAGTGTTGAAAAACCACTTTTCGCACTTCTGTTAGTGTTGAAAAACCACTTTTTGCACTTGTGTTGGTGCAGGAAACCACTTTTGCACTTGTATTAGTGTGGAAAAAACACTTTTTGCACTTGTGATAGTGTTGAAAAACCACTTTTCGCACTTGTGTTAGTGTTGAAAAACCACTTTTCGCACTTGTGTTGGTGCAGGAAACCACTTCTGCACTTGTATTAGTGTGGAAAAACCACTTTTCGCACTTGTGTTAGTGTTGAAAAACCACTTTTCGCACTTGTGTTAGTGTTGAAAAACCACTTTTCGCACTTGTGTTGGTGCAGGAAACCACTTTTGCACTTGTATTAGTGTGGAAAAACACTTTTCGCACTTGTGTTAGTGTTGAAAAACCACTTTTCGCACTTGTGTTGGTGTTGAAAAACCACTTTTCGCACTTGTGTTGGTGCAGGAAACCACTTTTGCACTTGTATTAGTGTGGAAAAACCACTTTTCGCACTTGTGTTAGTGTTGAAAAACCACTCTTCGCATTTGTGTTGGTGTTGAAAAACCACTTTTCGCACTTGTGTTGGTGCAGGAAACCACTTTTGCACTTGTATTCGTCTGGAAAAAACACTTTTTGCACTTAAAACCACTTTTTGCACTTGTGTTGGTGTTGAAAAACCACTTTTCGCACTTGTGTTGGTGCAGGAAACCACTTTTGCACTTGTATTCGTGTGGAAAAAACACTTTTTGCACTTGTGATAGTGTTGAAAAACCACTTTTCGCACTTGTGTTAGTGTTGAAAAACCACTTTTCGCACTTGTGTTGGTGCAGGAAACCACTTTTGCACTTGTATTAGTGTGGAAAAACCACTTTTCGCACTTGTGTTAGTGTTGAAAAACCACTTTTCGCACTTATGTTAGTGTTGAAAAACCACTTTTCGCACTTGTGTTGGTGCAGGAAACCACTTTTTCACTTGTATTAGTGTGGAAAAAACACTTTTTGCACTTGTGATAGTGTTGAAAAACCACTTTTCGCACTTGTGTTCGTGTTGAAAAACCACTTTTCGCACTTGTGTTAGTGTTGAAAAACCACTTTTCTCACTTGTGTTGGTGCAGGAAACCACTTTTGCACTTGTATTAGTGTGGAAAAAACACTTTTTGCACTTGTATTAGTGTGGAAAATCCACTTTTTGCACTTGTGATAGTGTTGAAAAACCACTTTTCGCACTTGTGTTAGTGTTGAAAAACCACTTTTCACACTTGTGTTGGTGCAGGAAACCACTTTTGCACTTGTAGTAGTGTGGAAAAAACACTTTTCGCACTTGTGTAAGTGTTGAAAAACCACTTTTCGCACTTTTGTTAGTGTTGAAAAACCACTGTTCGCACTTGTGTTGGTGCAGGAAACCACTTTTGCACTTGTATTAGTGTGGAAAAAACACTTTTTGCACTTGTGATAGTGTTGAAAAACCACTTTTCGCACTTGTGTTAGTGTTGAAAAACCACTTTTCGCACTTGTGTTGGTGCAGGAAACCACTTTTGCACTTGTATTAGTTTGGAAAAACCACTTTTTGCACTTGTGTTAGTGTTGAAAAACCACTTTTCGCACTTGTGTTAGTGTTGAAAAACCACTTTTCGCACTTGTGTTATTGTTGAAAAACCACTTTTCGCACTTGTGTTAGTGTTGAAAAACCACTTTTCGCACTTGTGTTAGTGTTGAAAAACCACTTTTCGCACTTGTGTTGGTGCAGGAAACCACTTTTGCACTTGTATTAGTGTGGAAAATCCACTTTTCGCACTTGTGTTAGTGTTGAAAAACCACTTTTCGCACTAGTGTTGGTGCAGGAAACCACTTTTGCACTTGTATTAGTGTGGAAAAAACACTTTTTGCACTTGTGATAGTGTTGAAAAACCACTTTTCGCACTTGTGTTAGTGTTGAAAAACCACTTTTCGCACTTGTGTTGGTGCAGGAAACCACTTTTGCACTTGTATTAGTTTGGAAAAACCACTTTTTGCACTTGTGTTAGTGTTGAAAAACCACTTTTCGCACTTGTGTTAGTGTTGAAAAACCACTTTTCGCACTTGTGTTAGTGTTGAAAAAACACTTTTCGCACTTCTGTTAGTGTTGAAAAACCACTTTTTGCACTTGTGTTGGTGCAGGAAACCACTTTTGCACTTGTATTAGTGTGGAAACAACACTTTTTGCACTTGTGATAGTGTTGAAATACCACTTTTCGCACTTGTGTTAGTGTTGAAAAACCACTTTTTGCACTTGTGTTGGTGCAGGAAACCACTTTTGCACTTGTATTAGTGTGGAAAAACCACTTTTTGCACTTGTGTTAGTGTTGAAAAACCACTTTTCGCACTTGTGTTAGTGTTGAAAAACCACTTTTCGCACTTGTGTTAGTGTTGAAAAACCACTTTTGCACTTGTATTAGTGTGGGAAAAACCACTTTTTGCACTTGTGTTAGTGTTGAAAAACCACTTTTCGCTCTTGTGTTAGTGTTGAAAAACCACTTTTCGCACTTGTGTTAGTGTTGAAAAACCACTTTTCGCACTTGTGTTAGTGTTGAAAAACCACTTTTCGCACTTCTGTTAGTGTTGAAAAACCACTTTTCGCACTTGTGTTGGTGCAGGAAACCACTTTTGCACTTGTATTAGTGTGGAAAAAACACTTTTCGCACTCGTGTTAGTGTTGAAAAACCACTTTTCGCACTTGTGTTAGTGTTGAAAAACCACTTTTCGCACTTGTGTTGGTGCAGGAAACCACTTTTGCACTTGTATTAGTGTGGAAAAAACACTTTTTGCACTTGTGATAGTGTTGAAAAACCACTTTTCGCACTTGTGTTATTGTTTAAAAACCACTTTTCGCACTTGTGTTGGTGCAGGAAACCACTTTTGCACTTGTATTCGTGTGGAAAAAACACTTTTTGCACTTGTGATAGTGTTGAAAAACAACTTTTCGCACTTGTGTTAGTGTTGAAAAACCACTTTTCGCACTTGTGTTGGTGCAGGAAACCACTTTTGCACTTGTATTAGTGTGGAAAAACCACTTTTCGCACTTGTGTTAGTGTTGAAAAACCACTTTTCGCACTTGTGTTAGTGTTGAAAAACCACTTTTTGCACTTGTGTTGGTGCAGGAAACCACTTTTGCACTTGTATTATTGTGGAAAAAACACTTTTTGCACTTGTGATAGTGTTGAAAAACGACTTTTCGCACTTGTGTTAGTGTTGAAAAACCACTTTTCGCACTTGTGTTAGTGTTGAAAAACCACTTTTCGCACTTGTGTTGGTGCAGGAAACCACTTTTGCACTTGTATTAGTGTGGAAAAAACACTTTTTTCACTTGTGATAGTGTTGAAAAACCACTTTTCGCACTTGTGTTAGTGTTGAAAAACCACTTTTCGCACTTGTTTTAGTGTTGAAAAACCACTTTTCGCACTTGTGTTGGTGCAGGAAACCACTTTTGCACTTGTATTAGTGTGGAAAAACACTTTTTGCACTTGTGATAGTGTTGAAAAACCAATTTTCGCACTTGTGTTAGTGTTGAAAAACCACTTTTCGCACTTGTGTTAGTGTTGAAAAACCACTTTTCGCACTTGTGTTGGTGCAGGAAACCACTTTTGCACTTGTATTAGTGTGGAAAAAACACTTTTTTCACTTGTGATAGTGTTGAAAAACCACTTTTCGCACTTGTGTTAGTGTTGAAAAACCACTTTTCGCACTTGTTTTAGTGTTGAAAAACCACTTTTCGCACTTGTGTTGGTGCAGGAAACCACTTTTGCACTTGTATTAGTATGGAAAAAACACTTTTTGCACTTGTGATAGTGTTGAAAAACCACTTTTCGCACTTGTGTTAGTGTTGAAAAACCACTTTTCGCACTTGTGTTGGTGCAGGAAACCACTTTTGCACTTGTATTAGTGTGGAAAAACCACTTTTCGCACTTGTGTTATTGTTGAAAAACCACTTTTCGCACTTGTGTTAGTGTTGAAAAACCACTTTTCGCACTTGTGTTAGTGTTGAAAAACCACTTTTCGCACTTGTGTTGGTGCAGGAAACCACTTTTGCACTTGTATTAGTGTGGAAAATCCACTTTTTGCACTTGTGTTAGTGTTGAAAAACCACTTTTCGCACTAGTGTTGGTGCAGGAAACCACTTTTGCACTTGTATTAGTGTGGAAAATCCACTTTTCGCACTTGTGTTAGTGTTGAAAAACCACTTTTCGCATTTGTGTTGGTGTTGAAAAACCACTTTTCGCACGTGTGTTGGTGCAGGAAACCACTTTTGCACTTGTATTCGTGTGGAAAAAACACTTTTTGCACTTGTGATAGTGTTGAAAAACCACTTTTCGCACTTGTGTTAGTGTTGAAAAACCACTTTTCGCACTTGTGTTGGTGCAGGAAACCACTTTTGCACTTGTATTAGTGTGGAAAAACCACTTTTTGCACTTGTGTTAGTGTTGAAAAACCACTTTTCTCACTTGTGTTGGTGCAGGAAACCACTTTTGCACTTGTATTAGTGTGGAAAAAACACTTTTTGCACTTGTATTAGTGTGGAAAATCCACTTTTTGCACTTGTGATAGTGTTGAAAAACCACTTTTCGCACTTGTGTTAGTGTTGAAAAACCACTTTTCGCACTTGTGTTGGTGCAGGAAACCACTTTTGCACTTGTATTAGTTTGGAAAAACCACTTTTTGCACTTGTGTTAGTGTTGAAAAACCACTTTTCGCACTTGTGTTAGTGTTGAAAAACCACTTTTCGCACTTGTGTTAGTGTTGAAAAACCACTTTTCGCACTTCTGTTAGTGTTGAAAAACCACTTTTTGCACTTGTGTTGGTGCAGGAAACCACTTTTGCACTTGTATTAGTGTGGAAAAAACACTTTTTGCACTTGTGATAGTGTTGAAAAACCACTTTTCGCACTTGTGTTAGTGTTGAAAAACCACTTTTCGCACTTGTGTTGGTGCAGGAAACCACTTCTGCACTTGTATTAGTGTGGAAAAACCACTTTTCGCACTTGTGTTAGTGTTGAAAAACCACTTTTCGCACTTGTGTTAGTGTTGAAAAACCACTTTTCGCACTTGTGTTGGTGCAGGAAACCACTTTTGCACTTGTATTAGTGTGGAAAAACCACTTTTCGCACTTGTGTTAGTGTTGAAAAACCACTTTTCGCACTTGTGTTGGTGTTGAAAAACCACTTTTCGCACTTGTGTTGGTGCAGGAAACCACTTTTGCACTTGTGTTGGTGCAGGAAACCACTTTTGCACTTGTATTAGTGTGGAAAAACCACTTTTCGCACTTGTGTTAGTGTTGAAAAACCACTTTTCGCATTTGTGTTGGTGTTGAAAAACCACTTTTCGCACTTGTGTTGGTGCAGGAAACCACTTTTGCACTTGTATTCGTGTGGAAAAAACACTTTTTGCACTTAAAATCACTTTTTGCACTTGTGTTGGTGTTGAAAAACCACTTTTCGCACTTGTGTTGGTGCAGGAAACCACTTTTGCACTTGTATTCGTGTGGAAAAAACACTTTTTGCACTTGTGATAGTGTTGAAAAACCACTTTTCGCACTTGTGTTAGTGTTGAAAAACCACTTTTCGCACTTGTGTTGGTGCAGGAAACCACTTTTTCACTTGTATTAGTGTGGAAAAAACACTTTTTGCACTTGTGATAGTGTTGAAAAACCACTTTTCGCACTTGTGTTAGTGTTGAAAAACCACTTTTCGCACTTGTGTTAGTGTTGAAAAACCACTTTTCTCACTTGTGTTGGTGCAGGAAACCACTTTTGCACTTGTATTAGTGTGGAAAAAACACTTTTTGCACTTGTATTAGTGTGGAAAATCCACTTTTTGCACTTGTGATAGTGTTGAAAAACCACTTTTCGCACTTGTGTTAGTGTTGAAAAACCACTTTTCGCACTTGTGTTGGTGCAGGAAACCACTTTTGCACTTGTATTAGTTTGGAAAAACCACTTTTTGCACTTGTGTTAGTGTTGAAAAACCACTTTTCGCACTTGTGTTAGTGTTGAAAAACCACTTTTCGCACTTGTGTTAGTGTTGAAAAACCACTTTTCGCACTTCTGTTAGTGTTGAAAAACCACTTTTTGCACTTGTGTTGGTGCAGGAAACCACTTTTGCACTTGTATTAGTGTGGAAAAAACACTTTTTGCACTTGTGATAGTGTTGAAAAACCACTTTTCGCACTTGTATTAGTGTTGAAAAACCACTTTTCGCACTTGTGTTGGTGCAGGAAACCACTTTTGCACTTGTATTAGTGTGGAAACAACACTTTTTGCACTTGTGATAGTGTTGAAATACCACTTTTCGCGCTTGTGTTAGTGTTGAAAAACCACTTTTCGCACTTGTGTTGGTGCAGGAAACCACTTTTGCACTTGTATTAGTGTGGAAAAACCACTTTTCGCACTTGTGTTAGTGTTGAAAAACCACTTTTCGCACATGTGTTAGTGTTGAAAAACCACTTTTCGCACTTGTGTTGGTGCAGGAAACCACTTTTGCACTTGTATTAGTGTGGAAAAAACACTTTTTGCACTTGTATTAGTGTGGAAAAACCACTTTTTGCACTTGTGATAGTGTTGAAAAACCACTTTTCGCACTTGTGTTGGTGCAGGAAACCACTTTTGCACTTGTATTAGTGTGGAAAAACCACTTTTTGCACTTGTGTTAGTGTTGAAAAACCACTTTTCGCACTTGTGTTAGTGTTGAAAAACCACTTTTCGCACTTGTGTTAGTGTTGAAAAACCACTTTTGCACTTGTATTAGTGTGGAAAAACCACTTTTTGCACTTGTGTTAGTGTTGAAAAACCACTTTTCGCTCTTGTGTTAGTGTTGAAAAACCACTTTTCGCACTTGTGTTAGTGTTGAAAAACCACTTTTCGCACTTGTGTTAGTGTTGAAAAACCACTTTTCGCACTTCTGTTAGTGTTGAAAAACCACTTTTTGCACTTGTGTTGGTGCAGGAAACCACTTTTGCACTTGTATTAGTGTGGAAAAAACACTTTTTGCACTTGTGATAGTGTTGAAAAACCACTTTTCGCACTTGTGTTAGTGTTGAAAAACCACTTTTCGCACTTGTGTTAGTGTTGAAAAACCACTTTTCGCACTTCTGTTAGTGTTGAAAAACCACTTTTTGCACTTGTGTTGGTGCAGGAAACCACTTTTGCACTTGTATTAGTGTGGAAAAAACACTTTTTGCACTTGTGATAGTGTTGAAAAACCACTTTTCGCACTTGTATTAGTGTTGAAAAACCACTTTTCGCACTTGTGTTGGTGCAGGAAACCACTTTTGCACTTGTATTAGTGTGGAAACAACACTTTTTGCACTTGTGATAGTGTTGAAATACCACTTTTCGCGCTTGTGTTAGTGTTGAAAAACCACTTTTCGCACTTGTGTTGGTGCAGGAAACCACTTTTGCACTTGTATTAGTGTGGAAAAACCACTTTTCGCACTTGTGTTAGTGTTGAAAAACCACTTTTCGCACATGTGTTAGTGTTGAAAAACCACTTTTCGCACTTGTGTTGGTGCAGGAAACCACTTTTGCACTTGTATTAGTGTGGAAAAAACACTTTTTGCACTTGTATTAGTGTGGAAAAACCACTTTTTGCACTTGTGATAGTGTTGAAAAACCACTTTTCGCACTTGTGTTGGTGCAGGAAACCACTTTTGCACTTGTATTAGTGTGGAAAAACCACTTTTTGCACTTGTGTTAGTGTTGAAAAACCACTTTTCGCACTTGTGTTAGTGTTGAAAAACCACTTTTCGCACTTGTGTTAGTGTTGAAAAACCACTTTTGCACTTGTATTAGTGTGGAAAAACCACTTTTTGCACTTGTGTTAGTGTTGAAAAACCACTTTTCGCTCTTGTGTTAGTGTTGAAAAACCACTTTTCGCACTTGTGTTAGTGTTGAAAAACCACTTTTCGCACTTGTGTTAGTGTTGAAAAACCACTTTTCGCACTTCTGTTAGTGTTGAAAAACCACTTTTTGCACTTGTGTTGGTGCAGGAAACCACTTTTGCACTTGTATTAGTGTGGAAAAAACACTTTTTGCACTTGTGATAGTGTTGAAAAACCACTTTTCGCACTTGTGTTAGTGTTGAAAAACCACTTTTCGTACTTGTGTTGGTGCAGGAAACCACTTTTGCACTTGTATTAGTGTGGAAAAAACACTTTTCGCACTTGTGTTAGTGTTGAAAAACCACTTTTCGCACTTGTGTTAGTGTTGAAAAACCACTTTTCGCACTTGTGTTGGTGCAGGAAACCACTTTTGCACTTGTATTAGTGTGGAAAAACCACTTTTCGCACTTGTGTTAGTGTTGAAAAACCACTTTTCGCCCTTGTGTTAGTGTTGAAAAACCACTTTTCGCACTTGTGTTGGTGCAGGAAACCACTTTTGCACTTGTATTATTGTGGAAAAAACACTTTTTGCACTTGTGATAGTGTTGAAAAACGACTTTTCGCACTTGTGTTAGTGTTGAAAAACCACTTTTCGCACTTGTGTTAGTGTTGAAAAACCACTTTTCGCACTTGTGTTGGTGCAGGAAACCACTTTTGCACTTGTATTATTGTGGAAAAAACACTTTTTGCACTTGTGATAGTGTTGAAAAACGACTTTTCCCACTTGTGTTAGTGTTGAAAAACCACTTTTCGCACTTGTGTTAGTGTTGAAAAACCACTTTTCGCACTTGTGTTGGTGCAGGAAACCACTTTTGCACTTGTATTAGTGTGGAAAAAACACTTTTTTCACTTGTGATAATGTTGAAAACCACTTTTCGCACTTGTGTTAGTGTTGAAAAACCACTTTTCGCACTTGTTTTAGTGTTGAAAAACCACTTTTCGCACTTGTGTTGGTGCAGGAAACCACTTTTGCACTTGTATTAGTGTGGAAAAAACACTTTTCGCACTTGTGTTAGCGTTGAAAAACACTTTTCGCACTTGTGTTAGTGTTGAAAAACCACTTTTCGCACTTGTGTTGGTGCAGGAAACCACTTTTGCACTTGTATTAGTGTGGAAAAAACACTTTTTGCACTTGTGATAGTGTTGAAAAACCACTTTTTGCACTTGTGATAGTGTTGAAAAACCACTTTTCGCACTTGTGTTAGTGTTGAAAAACCACTTTTTGCACTTGTGTTGGTGCAGGAAACCACTTTTGCACTTGTAGTAGTGTGGAAAAAACACTTTTCGCACTTGTGTTAGTGTTGAAAAACCACTTTTCACACTTTTGTTAGTGTTGAAAAACCACTGTTCGCACTTGTGTTGGTGCAGGAAACACTTTTGCACTTGTATTAGTGTGGAAAAACCACTTTTCGCACTTGTGTTAGTGTTGAAAAACCACTTTTCGCACTTGTGTTAGTGTTGAAAAACCACTTTTCGCACTTGTGTTGTTGCAGGAAACCACTTTTGCACTTGTATTAGCGTGGAAAAAAAACTTTTTGCACTTGTGATAGTGTTGAAAAACCACTTTTCGCACTTGTGTTAGTGTTGAAAAACCACTTTTCTCACTTGTGTGGTGCAGGAAACCATTTTTGCACTTGTATTAGTGTGGAAAAAACACTTTTTGCACTTGTATTAGTGTAGAAAATCCACTTTTTGCACTTGTGATAGTGTTGAAAAACCACTTTTCGCACTTGTCTTAGTGTTGAAAAACCACTTTTCGCACTTGTGTTGGTGCAGGAAACCACTTTTGCACTTGTATTAGTTTGGAAAAACCACTTTTTGCACTTGTGTTAGTGTTGAAAAACCACTTTTCGCACTTGTGTTAGTGTTTAAAAACCACTTTTCGCACTTGTGTTAGTGTTGAAAAACCACTTTTCGCACTTCTGTTAGTGTTGAAAAACCACTTTTTGCACTTGTGTTGGTGCAGGAAACCACTTTTGCACTTGTATTAGTGTGGAAAAAACACTTTTTGCACTTGTGATAGTGTTGAAAAACCACTTTTCGCACTTGTGTTAGTGTTGAAAAACCACTTTTCGCACTTGTGTTGGTGCAGGAAACCACTTTTGCACTTGTATTAGTGTGGAAAAACCACTTTTCGCACTTGTGTTAGTGTTGAAAAACCACTTTTCGCACTTGTGTTAGTGTTGAAAAACCACTTTTCGCACTTGTGTTGGTGCAGGAAACCACTTTTGCACTTGTATTAGTGTGGAAAAAACACTTTTTGCACTTGTGATAGTGTTGAAAAACCACTTTTCGCACTTGTGTTAGTGTTGAAAAACCACTTTTCACACTTGTGTTAGTGCTGAAAAACCACTTTTCGCACTGGTGTTGGTGCAGGAAACCACTTTAGCACTTGTATTAGTGTGGAAAAAACACTTTTCGCACTTGTGTTAGTGTTGAAAAACCACTTTTCGCACTTGTGTTAGTGTCGAAAAACCACTTTTCGCACTTGTGTTGGTGCAGGAAACCACTTTTGCACTTGTATTAGTGTTGAAAAACCACTTTTCACACTTGTGTTGGTGCAGGAAACCACTTTTGCACTTGTAGTAGTGTGGAAAAAACACTTTTCGCACTTGTGTAAGTGTTGAAAAACCACTTTTCGCACTTTTGTTAGTGTTGAAAAACCACTGTTCGCACTTGTGTTGGTGCAGGAAACCACTTTTGCACTTGTATTAGTGTGGAAAAAACACTTTTTGCACTTGTGATAGTGTTGAAAAACCACTTTTCGCACTTGTGTTAGTGTTGAAAAACCACTTTTCGCACTTGTGTTGGTGCAGGAAACCACTTTTGCACTTGTATTAGTTTGGAAAAACCACTTTTTGCACTTGTGTTAGTGTTGAAAAACCACTTTTCGCACTTGTGTTAGTGTTGAAAAACCACTTTTCGCACTTGTGTTATTGTTGAAAAACCACTTTTCGCACTTGTGTTAGTGTTGAAAAACCACTTTTCGCACTTGTGTTAGTGTTGAAAAACCACTTTTCGCACTTGTGTTGGTGCAGGAAACCACTTTTGCACTTGTATTAGTGTGGAAAATCCACTTTTCGCACTTGTGTTAGTGTTGAAAAACCACTTTTCGCACTAGTGTTGGTGCAGGAAACCACTTTTGCACTTGTATTAGTGTGGAAAATCCACTTTTCGCACTTGTGTTAGTGTTGAAAAACCACTTTTCGCATTTGTGTTGGTGTTGAAAAACCACTTTTCGCACGTGTGTTGGTGCAGGAAACCACTTTTGCACTTGTATTCGTGTGGAAAAAACACTTTTTGCACTTGTGATAGTGTTGAAAAACCACTTTTCGCACTTGTGTTAGTGTTGAAAAACCACTTTTCGCACTTGTGTTGGTGCAGGAAACCACTTTTGCACTTGTATTAGTGTGGAAAAACCACTTTTCGCACTTGTGTTAGTGTTGAAAAACCACTTTTCTCACTTGTGTTGGTGCAGGAAACCACTTTTGCACTTGTATTAGTGTGGAAAAAACACTTTTTGCACTTGTATTAGTGTGGAAAATCCACTTTTTGCACTTGTGATAGTGTTGAATAACCACTTTTCGCACTTGTGTTAGTGTTGAAAAACCACTTTTCGCACTTGTGTTGGTGCAGGAAACCACTTTTGCACTTGTATTAGTTTGGAAAAACCACTTTTTGCACTTGTGTTAGTGTTGAAAAACCACTTTTCGCACTTGTGTTAGTGTTGAAAAACCACTTTTCGCACTTGTGTTAGTGTTGAAAAACCACTTTTCGCACTTCTGTTAGTGTTGAAAAACCACTTTTTGCACTTGTGTTGGTGCAGGAAACCACTTTTGCACTTGTATTAGTGTGGAAAAAACACTTTTTGCACTTGTGATAGTGTTGAAAAACCACTTTTCGCACTTGTGTTAGTGTTGAAAAACCACTTTTCGCACTTGTGTTGGTGCAGGAAACCACTTCTGCACTTGTATTAGTGTGGAAAAACCACTTTTCGCACTTGTGTTAGTGTTGAAAAACCACTTTTCGCACTTGTGTTAGTGTTGAAAAACCACTTTTCGCACTTGTGTTGGTGCAGGAAACCACTTTTGCACTTGTATTAGTGTGGAAAAACCACTTTTCGCACTTGTGTTAGTGTTGAAAAACCACTTTTCGCACTTGTGTTGGTGTTGAAAACCACTTTTCGCACTTGTGTTGGTGCAGGAAACCACTTTTGCACTTGTGTTGGTGCAGGAAACCACTTTTGCACTTGTATTAGTGTGGAAAAACCACTTTTCGCACTTGTGTTAGTGTTGAAAAACCACTTTTCGCATTTGTGTTGGTGTTGAAAAACCACTTTTCGCACTTGTGTTGGTGCAGGAAACCACTTTTGCACTTGTATTCGTGTGGAAAAAACACTTTTTGCACTTAAAATCACTTTTTGCACTTGTGTTGGTGTTGAAAAACCACTTTTCGCACTTGTGTTGGTGCAGGAAACCACTTTAGCACTTGTATTCGTGTGGAAAAAACACTTTTTGCACTTGTGATAGTGTTGAAAAACCACTTTTCGCACTTGTGTTAGTGTTGAAAAACCACTTTTCGCACTTGTGTTGGTGCAGGAAACCACTTTTGCACTTGTATTAGTGTGGAAAAACCACTTTTCGCACTTGTGTTAGTGTTGAAAAACCACTTTTCGCACTTATGTTAGTGTTGAAAAACCACTTTTCGCACTTGTGTTGGTGCAGGAAACCACTTTTTCACTTGTATTAGTGTGGAAAAAACACTTTTTGCACTTGTGATAGTGTTGAAAAACCACTTTTCGCACTTGTGTTAGTGTTGAAAAACCACTTTTCGCACTTGTGTTAGTGTTGAAAAACCACTTTTCTCACTTGTGTTGGTGCAGGAAACCACTATTGCACTTGTATTAGTGTGGAAAAAACACTTTTTGCACTTGTATTAGTGTGGAAAATCCACTTTTTGCACTTGTGATGGTGTTGAAAAACCACTTTTCGCACTTGTGTTAGTGTTGAAAAACTACTTTTCGCACTTGTGTTGGTGCAGGAAACCACTTTTGCACTTGTATTAGTTTGGAAAAACCACTTTTTGCACTTGTGATAGTGTTGAAAAACCACTTTTTGCACTTGTGATAGTGTTGAAAAACCACTTTTCGCACTTGTGTTAGTGTTGAAAAACCACTTTTTGCACTTGTGTTGGTGCAGGAAACCACTTTTGCACTTGTAGTAGTGTGGAAAAAACACTTTTCGCACTTGTGTTAGTGTTGAAAAACCACTTTTCACACTTTTGTTAGTGTTGAAAAACCACTGTTCGCACTTGTGTTGGTGCAGGAAACCACTTTTGCACTTGTATTAGTGTGGAAAAACCACTTTTCGCACTTGTGTTAGTGTTGAAAAACCACTTTTCGCACTTGTGTTAGTGTTGAAAAACCACTTTTCGCACTTGTGTTGTTGCAGGAAACCACTTTTGCACTTGTATTAGCGTGGAAAAAAAACTTTTTGCACTTGTGATAGTGTTGAAAAACCACTTTTCGCACTTGTGTTAGTGTTGAAAAACCACTTTTCTCACTTGTGTTGGTGCAGGAAACCATTTTTGCACTTGTATTAGTGTGGAAAAAACACTTTTTGCACTTGTATTAGTGTAGAAAATCCACTTTTTGCACTTGTGATAGTGTTGAAAAACCACTTTTCGCACTTGTCTTAGTGTTGAAAAACCACTTTTCGCACTTGTGTTGGTGCAGGAAACCACTTTTGCACTTGTATTAGTTTGGAAAAACCACTTTTTGCACTTGTGTTAGTGTTGAAAAACCACTTTTCGCACTTGTGTTAGTGTTTAAAAACCACTTTTCGCACTTGTGTTAGTGTTGAAAAACCACTTTTCGCACTTCTGTTAGTGTTGAAAAACCACTTTTTGCACTTGTGTTGGTGCAGGAAACCACTTTTGCACTTGTATTAGTGTGGAAAAAACACTTTTTGCACTTGTGATAGTGTTGAAAAACCACTTTTCGCACTTGTGTTAGTGTTGAAAAACCACTTTTCGCACTTGTGTTGGTGCAGGAAACCACTTTTGCACTTGTATTAGTGTGGAAAAACCACTTTTCGCACTTGTGTTAGTGTTGAAAAACCACTTTTCGCACTTGTGTTAGTGTTGAAAAACCACTTTTCGCACTTGTGTTGGTGCAGGAAACCACTTTTGCACTTGTATTAGTGTGGAAAAAACACTTTTTGCACTTGTGATAGTGTTGAAAAACCACTTTTCGCACTTGTGTTAGTGTTGAAAAACCACTTTTCACACTTGTGTTAGTGCTGAAAAACCACTTTTCGCACTGGTGTTGGTGCAGGAAACCACTTTAGCACTTGTATTAGTGTGGAAAAAACACTTTTCGCACTTGTGTTAGTGTTGAAAAACCACTTTTCGCACTTGTGTTAGTGTCGAAAAACCACTTTTCGCACTTGTGTTGGTGCAGGAAACCACTTTTGCACTTGTATTAGTGTTGAAAAAACCACTTTTCACACTTGTGTTGGTGCAGGAAACCACTTTTGCACTTGTAGTAGTGTGGAAAAAACACTTTTCGCACTTGTGTAAGTGTTGAAAAACCACTTTTCGCACTTTTGTTAGTGTTGAAAAACCACTGTTCGCACTTGTGTTGGTGCAGGAAACCACTTTTGCACTTGTATTAGTGTGGAAAAAACACTTTTTGCACTTGTGATAGTGTTGAAAAACCACTTTTCGCACTTGTGTTAGTGTTGAAAAACCACTTTTCGCACTTGTGTTGGTGCAGGAAACCACTTTTGCACTTGTATTAGTTTGGAAAAACCACTTTTTGCACTTGTGTTAGTGTTGAAAAACCACTTTTCGCACTTGTGTTAGTGTTGAAAAACCACTTTTCGCACTTGTGTTATTGTTGAAAAACCACTTTTCGCACTTGTGTTAGTGTTGAAAAACCACTTTTCGCACTTGTGTTAGTGTTGAAAAACCACTTTTCGCACTTGTGTTGGTGCAGGAAACCACTTTTGCACTTGTATTAGTGTGGAAAATCCACTTTTCGCACTTGTGTTAGTGTTGAAAAACCACTTTTCGCACTAGTGTTGGTGCAGGAAACCACTTTTGCACTTGTATTAGTGTGGAAAATCCACTTTTCGCACTTGTGTTAGTGTTGAAAAACCACTTTTCGCATTTGTGTTGGTGTTGAAAAACCACTTTTCGCACGTGTGTTGGTGCAGGAAACCACTTTTGCACTTGTATTCGTGTGGAAAAAACACTTTTTGCACTTGTGATAGTGTTGAAAAACCACTTTTCGCACTTGTGTTAGTGTTGAAAAACCACTTTTCGCACTTGTGTTGGTGCAGGAAACCACTTTTGCACTTGTATTAGTGTGGAAAAACCACTTTTCGCACTTGTGTTAGTGTTGAAAAACCACTTTTCTCACTTGTGTTGGTGCAGGAAACCACTTTTGCACTTGTATTAGTGTGGAAAAAACACTTTTTGCACTTGTATTAGTGTGGAAAATCCACTTTTTGCACTTGTGATAGTGTTGAATAACCACTTTTCGCACTTGTGTTAGTGTTGAAAAACCACTTTTCGCACTTGTGTTGGTGCAGGAAACCACTTTTGCACTTGTATTAGTTTGGAAAAACCACTTTTTGCACTTGTGTTAGTGTTGAAAAACCACTTTTCGCACTTGTGTTAGTGTTGAAAAACCACTTTTCGCACTTGTGTTAGTGTTGAAAAACCACTTTTCGCACTTCTGTTAGTGTTGAAAAACCACTTTTTGCACTTGTGTTGGTGCAGGAAACCACTTTTGCACTTGTATTAGTGTGGAAAAAACACTTTTTGCACTTGTGATAGTGTTGAAAAACCACTTTTCGCACTTGTGTTAGTGTTGAAAAGCACTTTTCGCACTTGTGTTGGTGCAGGAAACCACTTCTGCACTTGTATTAGTGTGGAAAAACCACTTTTCGCACTTGTGTTAGTGTTGAAAAACCACTTTTCGCACTTGTGTTAGTGTTGAAAAACCACTTTTCGCACTTGTGTTGGTGCAGGAAACCACTTTTGCACTTGTATTAGTGTGGAAAAACCACTTTTCGCACTTGTGTTAGTGTTGAAAAACCACTTTTCGCACTTGTGTTGGTGTTGAAAACCACTTTTCGCACTTGTGTTGGTGCAGGAAACCACTTTTGCACTTGTGTTGGTGCAGGAAACCACTTTTGCACTTGTATTAGTGTGGAAAAACCACTTTTCGCACTTGTGTTAGTGTTGAAAAACCACTTTTCGCATTTGTGTTGGTGTTGAAAAACCACTTTTCGCACTTGTGTTGGTGCAGGAAACCACTTTTGCACTTGTATTCGTGTGGAAAAAACACTTTTTGCACTTAAAATCACTTTTTGCACTTGTGTTGGTGTTGAAAAACCACTTTTCGCACTTGTGTTGGTGCAGGAAACCACTTTAGCACTTGTATTCGTGTGGAAAAAACACTTTTTGCACTTGTGATAGTGTTGAAAAACCACTTTTCGCACTTGTGTTAGTGTTGAAAAACCACTTTTCGCACTTGTGTTGGTGCAGGAAACCACTTTTGCACTTGTATTAGTGTGGAAAAACCACTTTTCGCACTTGTGTTAGTGTTGAAAAACCACTTTTCGCACTTATGTTAGTGTTGAAAAACCACTTTTCGCACTTGTGTTGGTGCAGGAAACCACTTTTTCACTTGTATTAGTGTGGAAAAAACACTTTTTGCACTTGTGATAGTGTTGAAAAACCACTTTTCGCACTTGTGTTAGTGTTGAAAAACCACTTTTCGCACTTGTGTTAGTGTTGAAAAACCACTTTTCTCACTTGTGTTGGTGCAGGAAACCACTATTGCACTTGTATTAGTGTGGAAAAAACACTTTTTGCACTTGTATTAGTGTGGAAAATCCACTTTTTGCACTTGTGATGGTGTTGAAAAACCACTTTTCGCACTTGTGTTAGTGTTGAAAAACCACTTTTCGCACTTGTGTTGGTGCAGGAAACCACTTTTGCACTTGTATTAGTTTGGAAAAACCACTTTTTGCACTTGTGTTAGTGTTGAAAAACCACTTTTCGCACTTGTGTTAGTGTTGAAAAACCACTTTTCGCACTTGTGTTAGTGTTGAAAAACCACTTTTCGCACTTCTGTTAGTGTTGAAAAACCACTTTTTGCACTTGTGTTGGTGCAGGAAACCACTTTTGCACTTGTATTAGTGTGGAAAAAACACTTTTTGCACTTGTGATAGTGTTGAAAAACCACTTTTCGCACTTGTATTAGTGTTGAAAAACCACTTTTCGCACTTGTGTTGGTGCAGGAAACCACTTTTGCACTTGTATTAGTGTGGAAACAACACTTTTTGCACTTGTGATAGTGTTGAAATACCACTTTTCGCGCTTGTGTTAGTGTTGAAAAACCACTTTTCGCACTTGTGTTGGTGCAGGAAACCACTTTTGCACTTGTATTAGTGTGGAAAAAACACTTTTTGCACTTGTGATAGTGTTGAAAAACCACTTTTCGCACTTGTGTTAGTGTTGAAAAACCACTTTTCGCACTTGTGTTAGTGTTGAAAAACCACTTTTCTCACTTGTGTTGGTGCAGGAAACCACTATTGCACTTGTATTAGTGTGGAAAAAACACTTTTTGCACTTGTATTAGTGTGGAAAATCCACTTTTTGCACTTGTGATGGTGTTGAAAAACCACTTTTCGCACTTGTGTTAGTGTTGAAAAACCACTTTTCGCACTTGTGTTGGTGCAGGAAACCACTTTTGCACTTGTATTAGTTTGGAAAAACCACTTTTTGCACTTGTGTTAGTGTTGAAAAACCACTTTTCGCACTTGTGTTAGTGTTGAAAAACCACTTTTCGCACTTGTGTTAGTGTTGAAAAACCACTTTTCGCACTTCTGTTAGTGTTGAAAAACCACTTTTTGCACTTGTGTTGGTGCAGGAAACCACTTTTGCACTTGTATTAGTGTGGAAAAAACACTTTTTGCACTTGTGATAGTGTTGAAAAACCACTTTTCGCACTTGTATTAGTGTTGAAAAACCACTTTTCGCACTTGTGTTGGTGCAGGAAACCACTTTTGCACTTGTATTAGTGTGGAAACAACACTTTTTGCACTTGTGATAGTGTTGAAATACCACTTTTCGCGCTTGTGTTAGTGTTGAAAAACCACTTTTCGCACTTGTGTTGGTGCAGGAAACCACTTTTGCACTTGTATTAGTGTGGAAAAACCACTTTTCGCACTTGTGTTAGTGTTGAAAAACCACTTTTCGCACATGTGTTAGTGTTGAAAAACCACTTTTCGCACTTGTGTTGGTGCAGGAAACCACTTTTGCACTTGTATTAGTGTGGAAAAAACACTTTTTGCACTTGTATTAGTGTGGAAAAACCACTTTTTGCACTTGTGATAGTGTTGAAAAACCACTTTTCGCACTTGTGTTGGTGCAGGAAACCACTTTTGCACTTGTATTAGTGTGGAAAAACCACTTTTTGCACTTGTGTTAGTGTTGAAAAACCACTTTTCGCACTTGTGTTAGTGTTGAAAAACCACTTTTCGCACTTGTGTTAGTGTTGAAAAACCACTTTTGCACTTGTATTAGTGTGGAAAAACCACTTTTTGCACTTGTGTTAGTGTTGAAAAACCACTTTTCGCTCTTGTGTTAGTGTTGAAAAACCACTTTTCGCACTTGTGTTAGTGTTGAAAAACCACTTTTCGCACTTGTGTTAGTGTTGAAAAACCACTTTTCGCACTTCTGTTAGTGTTGAAAAACCACTTTTTGCACTTGTGTTGGTGCAGGAAACCACTTTTGCACTTGTATTAGTGTGGAAAAAACACTTTTTGCACTTGTGATAGTGTTGAAAAACCACTTTTCGCACTTGTGTTAGTGTTGAAAAACCACTTTTCGTACTTGTGTTGGTGCAGGAAACCACTTTTGCACTTGTATTAGTGTGGAAAAAACACTTTTCGCACTTGTGTTAGTGTTGAAAAACCACTTTTCGCACTTGTGTTAGTGTTGAAAAACCACTTTTCGCACTTGTGTTGGTGCAGGAAACCACTTTTGCACTTGTATTAGTGTGGAAAAAACACTTTTTGCATTTGTGATAGTGTTGAAAAACCACTTTTCGCACTTGTGTTATTGTTTAAAAACCACTTTTCGCACTTGTGTTGGTGCAGGAAACCACTTTTGCACTTGTATTCGTGTGGAAAAAACACTTTTTGCACTTGTGATAGTGTTGAAAAACAACTTTTCGCACTTGTGTTAGTGTTGAAAAACCACTTTTCGCACTTGTGTTGGTGCAGGAAACCACTTTTGCACTTGTATTAGTGTGGAAAAACCACTTTTCGCACTTGTGTTAGTGTTGAAAAACCACTTTTCGCACTTGTGTTAGTGTTGAAAAACCACTTTTCGCACTTGTGTTGGTGCAGGAAACCACTTTTGCACTTGTATTATTGTGGAAAAAACACTTTTTGCACTTGTGATAGTGTTGAAAAACGACTTTTCGCACTTGTGTTAGTGTTGAAAAACCACTTTTCGCACTTGTGTTAGTGTTGAAAAACCACTTTTCGCACTTGTGTTGGTGCTGGAAACCACTTTTGCACTTGTATTAGTGTGGAAAAAACACTTTTTTCACTTGTGATAGTGTTGAAAAACCACTTTTCGCACTTGTGTTAGTGTTGAAAAACCACTTTTCGCACTTGTTTTAGTGTTGAAAAACCACTTTTCGCACTTGTGTTGGTGCAGGAAACCACTTTTGCACTTGTATTAGTGTGGAAAAAACACTTTTTGCACTTGTGATAGTGTTGAAAAACCAATTTTCGCACTTGTGTTAGTGTTGAAAAACCACTTTTCGCAGTTGTGTTGGTGCAGGAAACCACTTTTGCACTTGTATTAGTGTGGAAAAAACACTTTTCGCACTTGTGTTAGCGTTGAAAAACACTTTTCGCACTTGTGTTAGTGTTGAAAAACCACTTTTCGCACTTGTGTTGGTGCAGGAAACCACTTTTGCACTTGTATTAGTGTGGAAAAAACACTTTTTGCACTTGTGATAGTGTTGAAAAACCACTTTTTGCACTTGTGATAGTGTTGAAAAACCACTTTTCGCACTTGTGTTAGTGTTGAAAAACCACTTTTTGCACTTGTGTTGGTGCAGGAAACCACTTTTGCACTTGTAGTAGTGTGGAAAAAACACTTTTCGCACTTGTGTTAGTGTTGAAAAACCACTTTTCGCACTTTTGTTAGTGTTGAAAAACCACTGTTCGCACTTGTGTTGGTGCAGGAAACCACTTTTGCACTTGTATTAGTGTGGAAAAACCACTTTTCGCACTTGTGTTAGTGTTGAAAAACCACTTTTCGCACTTGTGTTAGTGTTGAAAAACCACTTTTCGCACTTGTGTTGTTGCAGGAAACCACTTTTGCACTTGTATTAGTGTGGAAAAAAAACTTTTTGCACTTGTGATAGTGTTGAAAAACCACTTTTCGCACTTGTGTTAGTGTTGAAAAACCACTTTTCTCACTTGTGTTGGTGCAGGAAACCATTTTTGCACTTGTATTAGTGTGGAAAAAACACTTTTTGCACTTGTATTAGTGTAGAAAATCCACTTTTTGCACTTGTCATAGTGTTGAGAAACCACTTTTCGCACTTGTCTTAGTGTTGAAAAACCACTTTTCGCACTTGTGTTGGTGCAGGAAACCACTTTTGCACTTGTATTAGTTTGGAAAAACCACTTTTTGCACTTGTGTTAGTGTTGAAAAACCACTTTTCGCACTTGTGTTAGTGTTTAAAAACCACTTTTCGCACTTGTGTTAGTGTTGAAAAACCACTTTTCGCACTTGTGTTGGTGCAGGAAACCACTTTTGCACTTGTATTAGTGTGGAAAAAACACTTTTTGCACTTGTGATAGTGTTGAAAAACCACTTTTCGCACTTGTATTAGTGTTGAAAAACCACTTTTCGCACTTCTGTTAGTGTTGAAAAACCACTTTTCGCACTTGTGTTAGTGTTGAAAAACCACTTTTCTCACTTGTGTTGGTGCAGGAAACCATTTTTGCACTTGTATTAGTGTGGAAAAAACACTTTTTGCACTTGTATTAGTGTAGAAAATCCACTTTTTGCACTTGTGATAGTGTTGAGAAACCACTTTTCGCACTTGTCTTAGTGTTGAAAAACCACTTTTCGCACTTGTGTTGGTGCAGGAAACCACTTTTGCACTTGTATTAGTTTGGAAAAACCACTTTTTGCACTTGTGTTAGTGTTGAAAAACCACTTTTCGCACTTGTGTTAGTGTTTAAAAACCACTTTTCGCACTTCTGTTAGTGTTGAAAAACCACTTTTTGCACTTGTGTTGGTGCAGGAAACCACTTTTGCACTTGTATTAGTGTGGAAAAAACACTTTTTGCACTTGTGATAGTGTTGAAAAACCACTTTTCGCACTTGTATTAGTGTTGAAAAACCACTTTTCGCACTTGTGTTGGTGCAGGAAACCACTTTTGCACTTGTATTAGTGTGGAAACAACACTTTTTGCACTTGTGATAGTGTTGAAATACCACTTTTCGCGCTTGTGTTAGTGTTGAAAAACCACTTTTCGCACTTGTGTTGGTGCAGGAAACCACTTTTGCACTTGTATTAGTGTGGAAAAACCACTTTTCGCACTTGTGTTAGTGTTGAAAAACCACTTTTCGCACATGTGTTAGTGTTGAAAAACCACTTTTCGCACTTGTGTTGGTGCAGGAAACCACTTTTGCACTTGTATTAGTGTGGAAAAAACACTTTTTGCACTTGTATTAGTGTGGAAAAACCACTTTTTGCACTTGTGATAGTGTTGAAAAACCACTTTTCGCACTTGTGTTGGTGCAGGAAACCACTTTTGCACTTGTATTAGTGTGGAAAAACCACTTTTTGCACTTGTGTTAGTGTTGAAAAACCACTTTTCGCACTTGTGTTAGTGTTGAAAAACCACTTTTCGCACTTGTGTTAGTGTTGAAAAACCACTTTTGCACTTGTATTAGTGTGGAAAAACCACTTTTTGCACTTGTGTTAGTGTTGAAAAACCACTTTTCGCTCTTGTGTTAGTGTTGAAAAACCACTTTTCGCACTTGTGTTAGTGTTGAAAAACCACTTTTCGCACTTGTGTTAGTGTTGAAAAACCACTTTTCGCACTTCTGTTAGTGTTGAAAAACCACTTTTTGCACTTGTGTTGGTGCAGGAAACCACTTTTGCACTTGTATTAGTGTGGAAAAAACACTTTTTGCACTTGTGATAGTGTTGAAAAACCACTTTTCGCACTTGTGTTAGTGTTGAAAAACCACTTTTCGTACTTGTGTTGGTGCAGGAAACCACTTTTGCACTTGTATTAGTGTGGAAAAAACACTTTTCGCACTTGTGTTAGTGTTGAAAAACCACTTTTCGCACTTGTGTTAGTGTTGAAAAACCACTTTTCGCACTTGTGTTGGTGCAGGAAACCACTTTTGCACTTGTATTAGTGTGGAAAAAACACTTTTTGCATTTGTGATAGTGTTGAAAAACCACTTTTCGCACTTGTGTTATTGTTTAAAAACCACTTTTCGCACTTGTGTTGGTGCAGGAAACCACTTTTGCACTTGTATTCGTGTGGAAAAAACACTTTTTGCACTTGTGATAGTGTTGAAAAACAACTTTTCGCACTTGTGTTAGTGTTGAAAAACCACTTTTCGCACTTGTGTTGGTGCAGGAAACCACTTTTGCACTTGTATTAGTGTGGAAAACCACTTTTCGCACTTGTGTTAGTGTTGAAAAACCACTTTTCGCACTTGTGTTAGTGTTGAAAAACCACTTTTCGCACTTGTGTTGGTGCAGGAAACCACTTTTGCACTTGTATTATTGTGGAAAAAACACTTTTTGCACTTGTGATAGTGTTGAAAAACGACTTTTCGCACTTGTGTTAGTGTTGAAAAACCACTTTTCGCACTTGTGTTAGTGTTGAAAAACCACTTTTCGCACTTGTGTTGGTGCAGGAAACCACTTTTGCACTTGTATTAGTGTGGAAAAAACACTTTTTTCACTTGTGATAGTGTTGAAAAACCACTTTTCGCACTTGTGTTAGTGTTGAAAAACCACTTTTCGCACTTGTTTTAGTGTTGAAAAACCACTTTTCGCACTTGTGTTGGTGCAGGAAACCACTTTTGCACTTGTATTAGTGTGGAAAAAACACTTTTTGCACTTGTGATAGTGTTGAAAAACCAATTTTCGCACTTGTGTTAGTGTTGAAAAACCACTTTTCGCAGTTGTGTTGGTGCAGGAAACCACTTTTGCACTTGTATTAGTGTGGAAAAAACACTTTTCGCACTTGTGTTAGCGTTGAAAAACACTTTTCGCACTTGTGTTAGTGTTGAAAAACCACTTTTCGCACTTGTGTTGGTGCAGGAAACCACTTTTGCACTTGTATTAGTGTGGAAAAAACACTTTTTGCACTTGTGATAGTGTTGAAAAACCACTTTTTGCACTTGTGATAGTGTTGAAAAACCACTTTTCGCACTTGTGTTAGTGTTGAAAAACCACTTTTTGCACTTGTGTTGGTGCAGGAAACCACTTTTGCACTTGTAGTAGTGTGGAAAAAACACTTTTCGCACTTGTGTTAGTGTTGAAAAACCACTTTTCGCACTTTTGTTAGTGTTGAAAAACCACTGTTCGCACTTGTGTTGGTGCAGGAAACCACTTTTGCACTTGTATTAGTGTGGAAAAACCACTTTTCGCACTTGTGTTAGTGTTGAAAAACCACTTTTCGCACTTGTGTTAGTGTTGAAAAACCACTTTTCGCACTTGTGTTGTTGCAGGAAACCACTTTTGCACTTGTATTAGTGTGGAAAAAAAACTTTTTGCACTTGTGATAGTGTTGAAAAACCACTTTTCGCACTTGTGTTAGTGTTGAAAAACCACTTTTCTCACTTGTGTTGGTGCAGGAAACCATTTTTGCACTTGTATTAGTGTGGAAAAAACACTTTTTGCACTTGTATTAGTGTAGAAAATCCACTTTTTGCACTTGTGATAGTGTTGAGAAACCACTTTTCGCACTTGTCTTAGTGTTGAAAAACCACTTTTCGCACTTGTGTTGGTGCAGGAAACCACTTTTGCACTTGTATTAGTTTGGAAAAACCACTTTTTGCACTTGTGTTAGTGTTGAAAAACCACTTTTCGCACTTGTGTTAGTGTTTAAAAACCACTTTTCGCACTTGTGTTAGTGTTGAAAAACCACTTTTCGCACTTCTGTTAGTGTTGAAAAACCACTTTTTGCACTTGTGTTGGTGCAGGAAACCACTTTTGCACTTGTATTAGTGTGGAAAAAACACTTTTTGCACTTGTGATAGTGTTGAAAAACCACTTTTCGCACTTGTGTTAGTGTTGAAAAACCACTTTTCGCACTTGTGTTGGTGCAGGAAACCACTTTTGCACTTGTATTAGTGTGGAAAAACCACTTTTCGCACTTGTGTTAGTGTTGAAAAACCACTTTTCGCACTTGTGTTAGTGTTGAAAAACCACTTTTCGCACTTGTGTTGGTGCAGGAAACCACTTTTGCACTTGTATTAGTGTGGAAAAAACACTTTTTGCACTTGTGATAGTGTTGAAAAACCACTTTTCGCACTTGTGTTAGTGTTGAAAAACCACTTTTCACACTTGTGTTAGTGTTGAAAAACCACTTTTCGCACTGGTGTTGGTGCAGGAAACCACTTTAGCACTTGTATTAGTGTGGAAAAAACACTTTTCGCACTTGTGTTAGTGTTGAAAAACCACTTTTCGCACTTGTGTTAGTGTCGAAAAACCACTTTTCGCACTTGTGTTGGTGCAGGAAACCACTTTTGCACTTGTATTAGTGTTGAAAAACCACTTTTTGCACTTGTGTTAGTGTTGAAAAACCACTTTTCGCACTTGTGTTAGTGTTGAAAAACCACTTTTCACACTTGTGTTGGTGCAGGAAACCACTTTTGCACTTGTAGTAGTGTGGAAAAAACACTTTTCGCACTTGTGTAAGTGTTGAAAAACCACTTTTCGCACTTTTGTTAGTGTTGAAAAACCACTGTTCGCACTTGTGTTGGTGCAGGAAACCACTTTTGCACTTGTATTAGTGTGGAAAAACCACTTTTCGCACTTTTGTTAGTGTTGAAAAACCACTGTTCGCACTTGTGTTGGTGCAGGAAACCACTTTTGAACTTGTATTAGTGTGGAAAAACCACTTTTCGCACTTGTGTTATTGTGGAAAAACCACTTTTTGCACTTGTGTTAGTGTTGAAAAACCACTTTTCGCACTTGTGTTAGTGTTGAAAAACCACTTTTCACACTTGTGTTGGTGCAGGAAACCACTTTTGCACTTGTATTAGTTTGGAAAAACCACTTTTTGCACTTGTGTTAGTGTTGAAAAACCACTTTTCGCACTTGTGTTAGTGTTGACAAACCACTTTTCGCACTTGTGTTAGTGTTGAAAAACCACTTTTCGCACTTCTGTTAGTGTTGAAAAACCACTTTTTGCACTTGTGTTGGTGCAGGAAACCACTTTTGCACTTGTATTAGCGTGGAAAAAACACTTTTTGCACTTGTGATAGTGTTGAAAAACCACTTTTCGCACTTGTGTTAGTGTTGAAAAACCACTTTTCGCACTTGTGTTGGTGCAGGAAACCACTTTTGCACTTGTATTAGTGTGGAAACAACACTTTTTGCACTTGTGATAGTGTTGAAATACCACTTTTCGCACTTGTGTTAGTGTTGAAAAATCACTTTTCGCACTTGTGTTGGTGCAGGAAACCACTTTTGCACTTGTATTAGTGTGGAAAAACCACTTTTTGCACTTGTGTTAGTGTTGAAAAACCACTTTTCGCACTTGTGTTAGTGTTGAAAAACCACTTTTCGCACTTGTGTTAGTGTTGAAAAACCACTTTTGCACTTGTATTAGTGTGGAAAAACCACTTTTTGCACTTGTGTTAGTGTTGAAAAACCACTTTTCGCTCTTGTGTTAGTGTTGAAAAACCACTTTTCGCACTTGTGTTGGTGCAGGAAACCACTTTTGCACTTGTATTAGTGTGGAAAAAACACTTTTTGCACTTGTATTAGTGTGGAAAAACCACTTTTTGCACTTGTGTTAGTGTTGAAAAACCACTTTTCGCACATGTGTTAGTGTTGAAAAACCACTTTTCGCACTTGTGTTGGTGCAGGAAACCACTTTTGCACTTGTATTAGTGTGGAAAAAACACTTTTTGCACTTGTATTAGTGTGGAAAAACCACTTTTTGCACTTGTGATAGTGTTGAAAAACCACTTTTCGCACTTGTGTTGGTGCAGGAAACCACTTTTGCACTTGTATTAGTGTGGAAAAACCACTTTTTGCACTTGTGTTAGTGTTGAAAAACCACTTTTCGCACTTGTGTTAGTGTTGAAAAACCACTTTTCGCACTTGTGTTAGTGTTGAAAAACCACTTTTGCACTTGTATTAGTGTGGAAAAACCACTTTTTGCACTTGTGTTAGTGTTGAAAAACCACTTTTCGCTCTTGTGTTAGTGTTGAAAAACCATTTTTCGCACTTGTGTTAGTGTTGAAAAACCACTTTTCGCACTTGTGTTAGTGTTGAAAAACCACTTTTCGCACTTCTGTTAGTGTTGAAAAACCACTTTTTGCACTTGTGTTGGTGCAGGAAACCACTTTTGCACTTGTATTAGTGTGGAAAAAACACTTTTTGCACTTGTGATAGTGTTGAAAAACCACTTTTCGCACTTGTGTTAGTGTTGAAAAACCACTTTTCGTACTTGTGTTGGTGCAGGAAACCACTTTTGCACTTGTATTAGTGTGGAAAAAACACTTTTCGCACTTGTGTTAGTGTTGAAAAACCACTTTTCGCACTTGTGTTAGTGTTGAAAAACCACTTTTCGCACTTGTGTTGGTGCAGGAAACCACTTTTGCACTTGTATTAGTGTGGAAAAAACACTTTTTGCATTTGTGATAGTGTTGAAAAACCACTTTTCGCACTTGTGTTATTGTTTAAAAACCACTTTTCGCACTTGTGTTGGTGCAGGAAACCACTTTTGCACTTGTATTCGTGTGGAAAAAACACTTTTTGCACTTGTGATAGTGTTGAAAAACAACTTTTCGCACTTGTGTTAGTGTTGAAAAACCACTTTTCGCACTTGTGTTGGTGCAGGAAACCACTTTTGCACTTGTATTAGTGTGGAAAAACCACTTTTCGCACTTGTGTTAGTGTTGAAAAACCACTTTTCGCACTTGTGTTAGTGTTGAAAAACCACTTTTCGCACTTGTGTTGGTGCAGGAAACCACTTTTGCACTTGTATTATTGTGGAAAAAACACTTTTTGCACTTGTGATAGTGTTGAAAAACGACTTTTCGCACTTGTGTTAGTGTTGAAAAACCACTTTTCGCACTTGTGTTAGTGTTGAAAAACCACTTTTCGCACTTGTGTTGGTGCAGGAAACCACTTTTGCACTTGTATTAGTGTGGAAAAAACACTTTTTTCACTTGTGATAGTGTTGAAAAACCACTTTTCGCACTTGTGTTAGTGTTGAAAAACCACTTTTCGCACTTGTTTTAGTGTTGAAAAACCACTTTTCGCACTTGTGTTGGTGCAGGAAACCACTTTTGCACTTGTATTAGTGTGGAAAAAACACTTTTTGCACTTGTGATAGTGTTGAAAAACCAATTTTCGCACTTGTGTTAGTGTTGAAAAACCACTTTTCGCAGTTGTGTTGGTGCAGGAAACCACTTTTGCACTTGTATTAGTGTGGAAAAAACACTTTTCGCACTTGTGTTAGCGTTGAAAAACACTTTTCGCACTTGTGTTAGTGTTGAAAAACCACTTTTCGCACTTGTGTTGGTGCAGGAAACCACTTTTGCACTTGTATTAGTGTGGAAAAAACACTTTTTGCACTTGTGATAGTGTTGAAAAACCACTTTTTGCACTTGTGATAGTGTTGAAAAACCACTTTTCGCACTTGTGTTAGTGTTGAAAAACCACTTTTTGCACTTGTGTTGGTGCAGGAAACCACTTTTGCACTTGTAGTAGTGTGGAAAAAACACTTTTCGCACTTGTGTTAGTGTTGAAAAACCACTTTTCGCACTTTTGTTAGTGTTGAAAAACCACTGTTCGCACTTGTGTTGGTGCAGGAAACCACTTTTGCACTTGTATTAGTGTGGAAAAACCACTTTTCGCACTTGTGTTAGTGTTGAAAAACCACTTTTCGCACTTGTGTTAGTGTTGAAAAACCACTTTTCGCACTTGTGTTGTTGCAGGAAACCACTTTTGCACTTGTATTAGTGTGGAAAAAAAACTTTTTGCACTTGTGATAGTGTTGAAAAACCACTTTTCGCACTTGTGTTAGTGTTGAAAAACCACTTTTCTCACTTGTGTTGGTGCAGGAAACCATTTTTGCACTTGTATTAGTGTGGAAAAAACACTTTTTGCACTTGTATTAGTGTAGAAAATCCACTTTTTGCACTTGTGATAGTGTTGAGAAACCACTTTTCGCACTTGTCTTAGTGTTGAAAAACCACTTTTCGCACTTGTGTTGGTGCAGGAAACCACTTTTGCACTTGTATTAATTTGGAAAAACCACTTTTTGCACTTGTGTTAGTGTTGAAAAACCACTTTTCGCACTTGTGTTAGTGTTTAAAAACCACTTTTCGCACTTGTGTTAGTGTTGAAAAACCACTTTTCGCACTTGTGTTGGTGCAGGAAACCACTTTTGCACTTGTATTAGTGTGGAAAAAACACTTTTTGCACTTCTGATAGTGTTGAAAAACCACTTTTCGCACTTGTATTAGTGTTGAAAAACCACTTTTCGCACTTCTGTTAGTGTTGAAAAACCACTTTTCGCACTTGTGTTAGTGTTGAAAAACCACTTTTCTCACTTGTGTTGGTGCAGGAAACCACTTTTGCACTTGTATTAGTGTGGAAAAAACACTTTTCGCACTTGTGTTAGTGTTGAAAAACCACTTTTCGCACTTGTGTTAGTGTTGAAAAACCACTTTTCGCACTTGTGTTGGTGCAGGAAACCACTTTTGCACTTGTATTAGTGTGGAAAAAACACTTTTTGCATTTGTGATAGTGTTGAAAAACCACTTTTCGCACTTGTGTTATTGTTTAAAAACCACTTTTCGCACTTGTGTTGGTGCAGGAAACCACTTTTGCACTTGTATTCGTGTGGAAAAAACACTTTTTGCACTTGTGATAGTGTTGAAAAACAACTTTTCGCACTTGTGTTAGTGTTGAAAAACCACTTTTCGCACTTGTGTTGGTGCAGGAAACCACTTTTGCACTTGTATTAGTGTGGAAAAACCACTTTTCGCACTTGTGTTAGTGTTGAAAAACCACTTTTCGCACTTGTGTTAGTGTTGAAAAACCACTTTTCGCACTTGTGTTGGTGCAGGAAACCACTTTTGCACTTGTATTATTGTGGAAAAAACACTTTTTGCACTTGTGATAGTGTTGAAAAACGACTTTTCGCACTTGTGTTAGTGTTGAAAAACCACTTTTCGCACTTGTGTTAGTGTTGAAAAACCACTTTTCGCACTTGTGTTGGTGCAGGAAACCACTTTTGCACTTGTATTAGTGTGGAAAAAACACTTTTTTCACTTGTGATAGTGTTGAAAAACCACTTTTCGCACTTGTGTTAGTGTTGAAAAACCACTTTTCGCACTTGTTTTAGTGTTGAAAAACCACTTTTCGCACTTGTGTTGGTGCAGGAAACCACTTTTGCACTTGTATTAGTGTGGAAAAAACACTTTTTGCACTTGTGATAGTGTTGAAAAACCAATTTTCGCACTTGTGTTAGTGTTGAAAAACCACTTTTCGCAGTTGTGTTGGTGCAGGAAACCACTTTTGCACTTGTATTAGTGTGGAAAAAACACTTTTCGCACTTGTGTTAGCGTTGAAAAACACTTTTCGCACTTGTGTTAGTGTTGAAAAACCACTTTTCGCACTTGTGTTGGTGCAGGAAACCACTTTTGCACTTGTATTAGTGTGGAAAAAACACTTTTTGCACTTGTGATAGTGTTGAAAAACCACTTTTTGCACTTGTGATAGTGTTGAAAAACCACTTTTCGCACTTGTGTTAGTGTTGAAAAACCACTTTTTGCACTTGTGTTGGTGCAGGAAACCACTTTTGCACTTGTAGTAGTGTGGAAAAAACACTTTTCGCACTTGTGTTAGTGTTGAAAAACCACTTTTCGCACTTTTGTTAGTGTTGAAAAACCACTGTTCGCACTTGTGTTGGTGCAGGAAACCACTTTTGCACTTGTATTAGTGTGGAAAAACCACTTTTCGCACTTGTGTTAGTGTTGAAAAACCACTTTTCGCACTTGTGTTAGTGTTGAAAAACCACTTTTCGCACTTGTGTTGTTGCAGGAAACCACTTTTGCACTTGTATTAGTGTGGAAAAAAAACTTTTTGCACTTGTGATAGTGTTGAAAAACCACTTTTCGCACTTGTGTTAGTGTTGAAAAACCACTTTTCTCACTTGTGTTGGTGCAGGAAACCATTTTTGCACTTGTATTAGTGTGGAAAAAACACTTTTTGCACTTGTATTAGTGTAGAAAATCCACTTTTTGCACTTGTGATAGTGTTGAGAAACCACTTTTCGCACTTGTCTTAGTGTTGAAAAACCACTTTTCGCACTTGTGTTGGTGCAGGAAACCACTTTTGCACTTGTATTAATTTGGAAAAACCACTTTTTGCACTTGTGTTAGTGTTGAAAAACCACTTTTCGCACTTGTGTTAGTGTTTAAAAACCACTTTTCGCACTTGTGTTAGTGTTGAAAAACCACTTTTCGCACTTGTGTTGGTGCAGGAAACCACTTTTGCACTTGTATTAGTGTGGAAAAAACACTTTTTGCACTTCTGATAGTGTTGAAAAACCACTTTTCGCACTTGTATTAGTGTTGAAAAACCACTTTTCGCACTTCTGTTAGTGTTGAAAAACCACTTTTCGCACTTGTGTTAGTGTTGAAAAACCACTTTTCTCACTTGTGTTGGTGCAGGAAACCATTTTTGCACTTGTATTAGTGTGGAAAAAACACTTTTTGCACTTGTATTAGTGTAGAAAAAATCCACTTTTTGCACTTGTGATAGTGTTGAGAAACCACTTTTCGCACTTGTCTTAGTGTTGAAAAACCACTTTTCGCACTTGTGTTGGTGCAGGAAACCACTTTTGCACTTGTATTAGTTTGGAAAAACCACTTTTTGCACTTGTGTTAGTGTTGAAAAACCACTTTTCGCACTTGTGTTAGTGTTTAAAAACCACTTTTCGCACTTCTGTTAGTGTTGAAAAACCACTTTTTGCACTTGTGTTGGTGCAGGAAACCACTTTTGCACTTGTATTAGTGTGGAAAAAACACTTTTTGCACTTGTGATAGTGTTGAAAAACCACTTTTCGCACTTGTATTAGTGTTGAAAAACCACTTTTCGCACTTGTGTTGGTGCAGGAAACCACTTTTGCACTTGTATTAGTGTGGAAACAACACTTTTTGCACTTGTGATAGTGTTGAAATACCACTTTTCGCGCTTGTGTTAGTGTTGAAAAACCACTTTTCGCACTTGTGTTGGTGCAGGAAACCACTTTTGCACTTGTATTAGTGTGGAAAAACCACTTTTCGCACTTGTGTTAGTGTTGAAAAACCACTTTTCGCACATGTGTTAGTGTTGAAAAACCACTTTTCGCACTTGTGTTGGTGCAGGAAACCACTTTTGCACTTGTATTAGTGTGGAAAAAACACTTTTTGCACTTGTATTAGTGTGGAAAAACCACTTTTTGCACTTGTGATAGTGTTGAAAAACCACTTTTCGCACTTGTGTTGGTGCAGGAAACCACTTTTGCACTTGTATTAGTGTGGAAAAACCACTTTTTGCACTTGTGTTAGTGTTGAAAAACCACTTTTCGCACTTGTGTTAGTGTTGAAAAACCACTTTTCGCACTTGTGTTAGTGTTGAAAAACCACTTTTGCACTTGTATTAGTGTGGAAAAACCAATTTTTGCACTTGTGTTAGTGTTGAAAAACCACTTTTCGCTCTTGTGTTAGTGTTGAAAAACCACTTTTCGCACTTGTGTTAGTGTTGAAAAACCACTTTTCGCACTTGTGTTAGTGTTGAAAAACCACTTTTCGCACTTCTGTTAGTGTTGAAAAACCACTTTTTGCACTTGTGTTGGTGCAGGAAACCACTTTTGCACTTGTATTAGTGTGGAAAAAACACTTTTTGCACTTGTGATAGTGTTGAAAAACCACTTTTCGCACTTGTGTTAGTGTTGAAAAACCACTTTTCGTACTTGTGTTGGTGCAGGAAACCACTTTTGCACTTGTATTAGTGTGGAAAAAACACTTTTCGCACTTGTGTTAGTGTTGAAAAACCACTTTTCGCACTTGTGTTAGTGTTGAAAAACCACTTTTCGCACTTGTGTTGGTGCAGGAAACCACTTTTGCACTTGTATTAGTGTGGAAAAAACACTTTTTGCATTTGTGATAGTGTTGAAAAACCACTTTTCGCACTTGTGTTATTGTTTAAAAACCACTTTTCGCACTTGTGTTGGTGCAGGAAACCACTTTTGCACTTGTATTCGTGTGGAAAAAACACTTTTTGCACTTGTGATAGTGTTGAAAAACAACTTTTCGCACTTGTGTTAGTGTTGAAAAACCACTTTTCGCACTTGTGTTGGTGCAGGAAACCACTTTTGCACTTGTATTAGTGTGGAAAAACCACTTTTCGCACTTGTGTTAGTGTTGAAAAACCACTTTTCGCACTTGTGTTAGTGTTGAAAAACCACTTTTCGCACTTGTGTTGGTGCAGGAAACCACTTTTGCACTTGTATTATTGTGGAAAAAACACTTTTTGCACTTGTGATAGTGTTGAAAAACGACTTTTCGCACTTGTGTTAGTGTTGAAAAACCACTTTTCGCACTTGTGTTAGTGTTGAAAAACCACTTTTCGCACTTGTGTTGGTGCAGGAAACCACTTTTGCACTTGTATTAGTGTGGAAAAAACACTTTTTTCACTTGTGATAGTGTTGAAAAACCACTTTTCGCACTTGTGTTAGTGTTGAAAAACCACTTTTCGCACTTGTTTTAGTGTTGAAAAACCACTTTTCGCACTTGTGTTGGTGCAGGAAACCACTTTTGCACTTGTATTAGTGTGGAAAAAACACTTTTTGCACTTGTGATAGTGTTGAAAAACCAATTTTCGCACTTGTGTTAGTGTTGAAAAACCACTTTTCGCAGTTGTGTTGGTGCAGGAAACCACTTTTGCACTTGTATTAGTGTGGAAAAAACACTTTTCGCACTTGTGTTAGCGTTGAAAAACACTTTTCGCACTTGTGTTAGTGTTGAAAAACCACTTTTCGCACTTGTGTTGGTGCAGGAAACCACTTTTGCACTTGTATTAGTGTGGAAAAAACACTTTTTGCACTTGTGATAGTGTTGAAAAACCACTTTTTGCACTTGTGATAGTGTTGAAAAACCACTTTTCGCACTTGTGTTAGTGTTGAAAAACCACTTTTTGCACTTGTGTTGGTGCAGGAAACCACTTTTGCACTTGTAGTAGTGTGGAAAAAACACTTTTCGCACTTGTGTTAGTGTTGAAAAACCACTTTTCGCACTTTTGTTAGTGTTGAAAAACCACTGTTCGCACTTGTGTTGGTGCAGGAAACCACTTTTGCACTTGTATTAGTGTGGAAAAACCACTTTTCGCACTTGTGTTAGTGTTGAAAAACCACTTTTCGCACTTGTGTTAGTGTTGAAAAACCACTTTTCGCACTTGTGTTGTTGCAGGAAACCACTTTTGCACTTGTATTAGTGTGGAAAAAAAACTTTTTGCACTTGTGATAGTGTTGAAAAACCACTTTTCGCACTTGTGTTAGTGTTGAAAAACCACTTTTCTCACTTGTGTTGGTGCAGGAAACCATTTTTGCACTTGTATTAGTGTGGAAAAAACACTTTTTGCACTTGTATTAGTGTAGAAAATCCACTTTTTGCACTTGTGATAGTGTTGAGAAACCACTTTTCGCACTTGTCTTAGTGTTGAAAAACCACTTTTCGCACTTGTGTTGGTGCAGGAAACCACTTTTGCACTTGTATTAGTTTGGAAAAACCACTTTTTGCACTTGTGTTAGTGTTGAAAAACCACTTTTCGCACTTGTGTTAGTGTTTAAAAACCACTTTTCGCACTTGTGTTAGTGTTGAAAAACCACTTTTCGCACTTCTGTTAGTGTTGAAAAACCACTTTTTGCACTTGTGTTGGTGCAGGAAACCACTTTTGCACTTGTATTAGTGTGGAAAAAACACTTTTTGCACTTGTGATAGTGTTGAAAAACCACTTTTCGCACTTGTGTTAGTGTTGAAAAACCACTTTTCGCACTTGTGTTGGTGCAGGAAACCACTTTTGCACTTGTATTAGTGTGGAAAAACCACTTTTCGCACTTGTGTTAGTGTTGAAAAACCACTTTTCGCACTTGTGTTAGTGTTGAAAAACCACTTTTCGCACTTGTGTTGGTGCAGGAAACCACTTTTGCACTTGTATTAGTGTGGAAAAAACACTTTTTGCACTTGTGATAGTGTTGAAAAACCACTTTTCGCACTTGTGTTAGTGTTGAAAAACCACTTTTCACACTTGTGTTAGTGTTGAAAAACCACTTTTCGCACTGGTGTTGGTGCAGGAAACCACTTTAGCACTTGTATTAGTGTGGAAAAAACACTTTTCGCACTTGTGTTAGTGTTGAAAAACCACTTTTCGCACTTGTGTTAGTGTCGAAAAACCACTTTTCGCACTTGTGTTGGTGCAGGAAACCACTTTTGCACTTGTATTAGTGTTGAAAAACCACTTTTTGCACTTGTGTTAGTGTTGAAAAACCACTTTTCGCACTTGTGTTAGTGTTGAAAAACCACTTTTCACACTTGTGTTGGTGCAGGAAACCACTTTTGCACTTGTAGTAGTGTGGAAAAAACACTTTTCGCACTTGTGTAAGTGTTGAAAAACCACTTTTCGCACTTTTGTTAGTGTTGAAAAACCACTGTTCGCACTTGTGTTGGTGCAGGAAACCACTTTTGCACTTGTATTAGTGTGGAAAAACCACTTTTCGCACTTTTGTTAGTGTTGAAAAACCACTGTTCGCACTTGTGTTGGTGCAGGAAACCACTTTTGAACTCGTATTAGTGTGGAAAAACCACTTTTCGCACTTGTGTTATTGTGGAAAAACCACTTTTTGCACTTGTGTTAGTGTTGAAAAACCACTTTTCGCACTTGTGTTAGTGTTGAAAAACCACTTTTCGCACTTGTGTTGGTGCAGGAAACCACTTTTGCACTTGTATTAGTTTGGAAAAACCACTTTTTGCACTTGTGTTAGTGTTGAAAAACCACTTTTCGCACTTGTGTTAGTGTTGACAAACCACTTTTCGCACTTGTGTTAGTGTTGAAAAACCACTTTTCGCACTTCTGTTAGTGTTGAAAAACCACTTTTTGCACTTGTGTTGGTGCAGGAAACCACTTTTGCACTTGTATTAGCGTGGAAAAAACACTTTTTGCACTTGTGATAGTATTGAAAAACCACTTTTCGCACTTGTGTTAGTGTTGAAAAACCACTTTTCGCACTTGTGTTGGTGCAGGAAACCACTTTTGCACTTGTATTAGTGTGGAAACAACACTTTTTGCACTTGTGATAGTGTTGAAATACCACTTTTCGCACTTGTGTTAGTGTTGAAAAATCACTTTTCGCACTTGTGTTGGTGCAGGAAACCACTTTTGCACTTGTATTAGTGTGGAAAAACCACTTTTTGCACTTGTGTTAGTGTTGAAAAACCACTTTTCGCACTTGTGTTAGTGTTGAAAAACCACTTTTCGCACTTGTGTTAGTGTTGAAAAACCACTTTTGCACTTGTATTAGTGTGGAAAAACACTTTTCGCACTTGTGTTAGTGTTGAAAAACCACTTTTCGCACTTGTGTTGGTGCAGGAAACCACTTTTGCACTTGTATTAGTGTGGAAAAAACACTTTTTGCACTTGTGATAGTGTTGAAAAACCACTTTTTGCACTTGTGATAGTGTTGAAAAACCACTTTTCGCACTTGTGTTAGTGTTGAAAAACCACTTTTTGCACTTGTGTTGGTGCAGGAAACCACTTTTGCACTTGTAGTAGTGTGGAAAAAACACTTTTCGCACTTGTGTTAGTGTTGAAAAACCACTTTTCGCACTTTTGTTAGTGTTGAAAAACCACTGTTCGCACTTGTGTTGGTGCAGGAAACCACTTTTGCACTTGTATTAGTGTGGAAAAACCACTTTTCGCACTTGTGTTAGTGTTGAAAAACCACTTTTCGCACTTGTGTTAGTGTTGAAAAACCACTTTTCGCACTTGTGTTGTTGCAGGAAACCACTTTTGCACTTGTATTAGTGTGGAAAAAAAACTTTTTGCACTTGTGATAGTGTTGAAAAACCACTTTTCGCACTTGTGTTAGTGTTGAAAAACCACTTTTCTCACTTGTGTTGGTGCAGGAAACCATTTTTGCACTTGTATTAGTGTGGAAAAAACACTTTTTGCACTTGTATTAGTGTAGAAAATCCACTTTTTGCACTTGTGATAGTGTTGAGAAACCACTTTTCGCACTTGTCTTAGTGTTGAAAAACCACTTTTCGCACTTGTGTTGGTGCAGGAAACCACTTTTGCACTTGTATTAGTTTGGAAAAACCACTTTTTGCACTTGTGTTAGTGTTGAAAAACCACTTTTCGCACTTGTGTTAGTGTTTAAAAACCACTTTTCGCACTTGTGTTAGTGTTGAAAAACCACTTTTCGCACTTGTGTTGGTGCAGGAAACCACTTTTGCACTTGTATTAGTGTGGAAAAAACACTTTTTGCACTTGTGATAGTGTTGAAAAACCACTTTTCGCACTTGTATTAGTGTTGAAAAACCACTTTTCGCACTTCTGTTAGTGTTGAAAAACCACTTTTCGCACTTGTGTTAGTGTTGAAAAACCACTTTTCTCACTTGTGTTGGTGCAGGAAACCATTTTTGCACTTGTATTAGTGTGGAAAAAATACTTTTTGCACTTGTATTAGTGTAGAAAATCCACTTTTTGCACTTGTGATAGTGTTGAGAAACCACTTTTCGCACTTGTCTTAGTGTTGAAAAACCACTTTTCGCACTTGTGTTGGTGCAGGAAACCACTTTTGCACTTGTATTAGTTTGGAAAAACCACTTTTTGCACTTGTGTTAGTGTTGAAAAACCACTTTTCGCACTTGTGTTAGTGTTTAAAAACCACTTTTTGCACTTCTGTTAGTGTTGAAAAACCACTTTTTGCACTTGTGTTGGTGCAGGAAACCACTTTTGCACTTGTATTAGTGTGGAAAAAACACTTTTTGCACTTGTGATAGTGTTGAAAAACCACTTTTCGCACTTGTATTAGTGTTGAAAAACCACTTTTCGCACTTGTGTTGGTGCAGGAAACCACTTTTGCACTTGTATTAGTGTGGAAACAACACTTTTTGCACTTGTGATAGTGTTGAAATACCACTTTTCGCGCTTGTGTTAGTGTTGAAAAACCACTTTTCGCACTTGTGTTGGTGCAGGAAACCACTTTTGCACTTGTATTAGTGTGGAAAAACCACTTTTCGCACTTGTGTTAGTGTTGAAAAACCACTTTTCGCACATGTGTTAGTGTTGAAAAACCACTTTTCGCACTTGTGTTGGTGCAGGAAACCACTTTTGCACTTGTATTAGTGTGGAAAAAACACTTTTTGCACTTGTATTAGTGTGGAAAAACCACTTTTTGCACTTGTGATAGTGTTGAAAAACCACTTTTCGCACTTGTGTTGGTGCAGGAAACCACTTTTGCACTTGTATTAGTGTGGAAAAACCACTTTTTGCACTTGTGTTAGTGTTGAAAAACCACTTTTCGCACTTGTGTTAGTGTTGAAAAACCACTTTTCGCACTTGTGTTAGTGTTGAAAAACCACTTTTGCACTTGTATTAGTGTGGAAAAACCAATTTTTGCACTTGTGTTAGTGTTGAAAAACCACTTTTCGCTCTTGTGTTAGTGTTGAAAAACCACTTTTCGCACTTGTGTTAGTGTTGAAAAACCACTTTTCGCACTTGTGTTAGTGTTGAAAAACCACTTTTCGCACTTCTGTTAGTGTTGAAAAACCACTTTTTGCACTTGTGTTGGTGCAGGAAACCACTTTTGCACTTGTATTAGTGTGGAAAAAACACTTTTTGCACTTGTGATAGTGTTGAAAAACCACTTTTCGCACTTGTGTTAGTGTTGAAAAACCACTTTTCGTACTTGTGTTGGTGCAGGAAACCACTTTTGCACTTGTATTAGTGTGGAAAAAACACTTTTCGCACTTGTGTTAGTGTTGAAAAACCACTTTTCGCACTTGTGTTAGTGTTGAAAAACCACTTTTCGCACTTGTGTTGGTGCAGGAAACCACTTTTGCACTTGTATTAGTGTGGAAAAAACACTTTTTGCATTTGTGATAGTGTTGAAAAACCACTTTTCGCACTTGTGTTATTGTTTAAAAACCACTTTTCGCACTTGTGTTGGTGCAGGAAACCACTTTTGCACTTGTATTCGTGTGGAAAAAACACTTTTTGCACTTGTGATAGTGTTGAAAAACAACTTTTCGCACTTGTGTTAGTGTTGAAAAACCACTTTTCGCACTTGTGTTGGTGCAGGAAACCACTTTTGCACTTGTATTAGTGTGGAAAAACCACTTTTCGCACTTGTGTTAGTGTTGAAAAACCACTTTTCGCACTTGTGTTAGTGTTGAAAAACCACTTTTCGCACTTGTGTTGGTGCAGGAAACCACTTTTGCACTTGTATTATTGTGGAAAAAACACTTTTTGCACTTGTGATAGTGTTGAAAAACGACTTTTCGCACTTGTGTTAGTGTTGAAAAACCACTTTTCGCACTTGTGTTAGTGTTGAAAAACCACTTTTCGCACTTGTGTTGGTGCAGGAAACCACTTTTGCACTTGTATTAGTGTGGAAAAAACACTTTTTTCACTTGTGATAGTGTTGAAAAACCACTTTTCGCACTTGTGTTAGTGTTGAAAAACCACTTTTCGCACTTGTTTTAGTGTTGAAAAACCACTTTTCGCACTTGTGTTGGTGCAGGAAACCACTTTTGCACTTGTATTAGTGTGGAAAAAACACTTTTTGCACTTGTGATAGTGTTGAAAAACCAATTTTCGCACTTGTGTTAGTGTTGAAAAACCACTTTTCGCAGTTGTGTTGGTGCAGGAAACCACTTTTGCACTTGTATTAGTGTGGAAAAAACACTTTTCGCACTTGTGTTAGCGTTGAAAAACACTTTTCGCACTTGTGTTAGTGTTGAAAAACCACTTTTCGCACTTGTGTTGGTGCAGGAAACCACTTTTGCACTTGTATTAGTGTGGAAAAAACACTTTTTGCACTTGTGATAGTGTTGAAAAACCACTTTTTGCACTTGTGATAGTGTTGAAAAACCACTTTTCGCACTTGTGTTAGTGTTGAAAAACCACTTTTTGCACTTGTGTTGGTGCAGGAAACCACTTTTGCACTTGTAGTAGTGTGGAAAAAACACTTTTCACACTTGTGTTAGTGTTGAAAAACCACTTTTCGCACTTTTGTTAGTGTTGAAAAACCACTGTTCGCACTTGTGTTGGTGCAGGAAACCACTTTTGCACTTGTATTAGTGTGGAAAAACCACTTTTCGCACTTGTGTTAGTGTTGAAAAACCACTTTTCGCACTTGTGTTAGTGTTGAAAAACCACTTTTCGCACTTGTGTTGTTGCAGGAAACCACTTTTGCACTTGTATTAGTGTGGAAAAAAAACTTTTTGCACTTGTGATAGTGTTGAAAAACCACTTTTCGCACTTGTGTTAGTGTTGAAAAACCACTTTTCTCACTTGTGTTGGTGCAGGAAACCATTTTTGCACTTGTATTAGTGTGGAAAAAACACTTTTTGCACTTGTATTAGTGTAGAAAATCCACTTTTTGCACTTGTGATAGTGTTGAGAAACCACTTTTCGCACTTGTCTTAGTGTTGAAAAACCACTTTTCGCACTTGTGTTGGTGCAGGAAACCACTTTTGCACTTGTATTAGTTTGGAAAAACCACTTTTTGCACTTGTGTTAGTGTTGAAAAACCACTTTTCGCACTTGTGTTAGTGTTTAAAAACCACTTTTCGCACTTGTGTTAGTGTTGAAAAACCACTTTTCGCACTTCTGTTAGTGTTGAAAAACCACTTTTTGCACTTGTGTTGGTGCAGGAAACCACTTTTGCACTTGTATTAGTGTGGAAAAAACACTTTTTGCACTTGTGATAGTGTTGAAAAACCACTTTTCGCACTTGTGTTAGTGTTGAAAAACCACTTTTCGCACTTGTGTTGGTGCAGGAAACCACTTTTGCACTTGTATTAGTGTGGAAAAACCACTTTTCGCACTTGTGTTAGTGTTGAAAAACCACTTTTCGCACTTGTGTTAGTGTTGAAAAACCACTTTTCGCACTTGTGTTGGTGCAGGAAACCACTTTTGCACTTGTATTAGTGTGGAAAAAACACTTTTTGCACTTGTGATAGTGTTGAAAAACCACTTTTCGCACTTGTGTTAGTGTTGAAAAACCACTTTTCACACTTGTGTTAGTGTTGAAAAACCACTTTTCGCACTGGTGTTGGTGCAGGAAACCACTTTAGCACTTGTATTAGTGTGGAAAAAACACTTTTCGCACTTGTGTTAGTGTTGAAAAACCACTTTTCGCACTTGTGTTAGTGTCGAAAAACCACTTTTCGCACTTGTGTTGGTGCAGGAAACCACTTTTGCACTTGTATTAGTGTTGAAAAACCACTTTTTGCACTTGTGTTAGTGTTGAAAAACCACTTTTCGCACTTGTGTTAGTGTTGAAAAACCACTTTTCACACTTGTGTTGGTGCAGGAAACCACTTTTGCACTTGTAGTAGTGTGGAAAAAACACTTTTCGCACTTGTGTAAGTGTTGAAAAACCACTTTTCGCACTTTTGTTAGTGTTGAAAAACCACTGTTCGCACTTGTGTTGGTGCAGGAAACCACTTTTGCACTTGTATTAGTGTGGAAAAACCACTTTTCGCACTTTTGTTAGTGTTGAAAAACCACTGTTCGCACTTGTGTTGGTGCAGGAAACCACTTTTGAACTTGTATTAGTGTGGAAAAACCACTTTTCGCACTTGTGTTATTGTGGAAAAACCACTTTTTGCACTTGTGTTAGTGTTGAAAAACCACTTTTCGCACTTGTGTTAGTGTTGAAAAACCACTTTTCGCACTTGTGTTGGTGCAGGAAACCACTTTTGCACTTGTATTAGTTTGGAAAAACCACTTTTTGCACTTGTGTTAGTGTTGAAAAACCACTTTTCGCACTTGTGTTAGTGTTGACAAACCACTTTTCGCACTTGTGTTAGTGTTGAAAAACCACTTTTCGCACTTCTGTTAGTGTTGAAAAACCACTTTTTGCACTTGTGTTGGTGCAGGAAACCACTTTTGCACTTGTATTAGCGTGGAAAAAACACTTTTTGCACTTGTGATAGTGTTGAAAAACCACTTTTCGCACTTGTATTAGTGTTGAAAAACCACTTTTCGCACTTGTGTTGGTGCAGGAAACCACTTTTGCACTTGTATTAGTGTGGAAACAACACTTTTTGCACTTGTGATAGTGTTGAAATACCACTTTTCGCGCTTGTGTTAGTGTTGAAAAACCACTTTTCGCACTTGTGTTGGTGCAGGAAACCACTTTTGCACTTGTATTAGTGTGGAAAAACCACTTTTCGCACTTGTGTTAGTGTTGAAAAACCACTTTTCGCACATGTGTTAGTGTTGAAAAACCACTTTTCGCACTTGTGTTGGTGCAGGAAACCACTTTTGCACTTGTATTAGTGTGGAAAAAACACTTTTTGCACTTGTATTAGTGTGGAAAAACCACTTTTTGCACTTGTGATAGTGTTGAAAAACCACTTTTCGCACTTGTGTTGGTGCAGGAAACCACTTTTGCACTTGTATTAGTGTGGAAAAACCACTTTTTGCACTTGTGTTAGTGTTGAAAAACCACTTTTCGCACTTGTGTTAGTGTTGAAAAACCACTTTTCGCACTTGTGTTAGTGTTGAAAAACCACTTTTGCACTTGTATTAGTGTGGAAAAACCAATTTTTGCACTTGTGTTAGTGTTGAAAAACCACTTTTCGCTCTTGTGTTAGTGTTGAAAAACCACTTTTCGCACTTGTGTTAGTGTTGAAAAACCACTTTTCGCACTTGTGTTAGTGTTGAAAAACCACTTTTCGCACTTCTGTTAGTGTTGAAAAACCACTTTTTGCACTTGTGTTGGTGCAGGAAACCACTTTTGCACTTGTATTAGTGTGGAAAAAACACTTTTTGCACTTGTGATAGTGTTGAAAAACCACTTTTCGCACTTGTGTTAGTGTTGAAAAACCACTTTTCGTACTTGTGTTGGTGCAGGAAACCACTTTTGCACTTGTATTAGTGTGGAAAAAACACTTTTCGCACTTGTGTTAGTGTTGAAAAACCACTTTTCGCACTTGTGTTAGTGTTGAAAAACCACTTTTCGCACTTGTGTTGGTGCAGGAAACCACTTTTGCACTTGTATTAGTGTGGAAAAAACACTTTTTGCATTTGTGATAGTGTTGAAAAACCACTTTTCGCACTTGTGTTATTGTTTAAAAACCACTTTTCGCACTTGTGTTGGTGCAGGAAACCACTTTTGCACTTGTATTCGTGTGGAAAAAACACTTTTTGCACTTGTGATAGTGTTGAAAAACAACTTTTCGCACTTGTGTTAGTGTTGAAAAACCACTTTTCGCACTTGTGTTGGTGCAGGAAACCACTTTTGCACTTGTATTAGTGTGGAAAAACCACTTTTCGCACTTGTGTTAGTGTTGAAAAACCACTTTTCGCACTTGTGTTAGTGTTGAAAAACCACTTTTCGCACTTGTGTTGGTGCAGGAAACCACTTTTGCACTTGTATTATTGTGGAAAAAACACTTTTTGCACTTGTGATAGTGTTGAAAAACGACTTTTCGCACTTGTGTTAGTGTTGAAAAACCACTTTTTGCACTTGTGTTAGTGTTGAAAAACCACTTTTCGCACTTGTGTTGGTGCAGGAAACCACTTTTGCACTTGTATTAGTGTGGAAAAAACACTTTTTTCACTTGTGATAGTGTTGAAAAACCACTTTTCGCACTTGTGTTAGTGTTGAAAACCACTTTTCGCACTTGTTTTAGTGTTGAAAAACCACTTTTCGCACTTGTGTTGGTGCAGGAAACCACTTTTGCACTTGTATTAGTGTGGAAAAAACACTTTTTGCACTTGTGATAGTGTTGAAAAACCAATTTTCGCACTTGTGTTAGTGTTGAAAAACCACTTTTCGCAGTTGTGTTGGTGCAGGAAACCACTTTTGCACTTGTATTAGTGTGGAAAAAACACTTTTCGCACTTGTGTTAGCGTTGAAAAACACTTTTCGCAACTTGTGTTAGTGTTGAAAAACCACTTTTCGCACTTGTGTTGGTGCAGGAAACCACTTTTGCACTTGTATTAGTGTGGAAAAAACACTTTTTGCACTTGTGATAGTGTTGAAAAACCACTTTTTGCACTTGTGATAGTGTTGAAAAACCACTTTTCGCACTTGTGTTAGTGTTGAAAAACCACTTTTTGCACTTGTGTTGGTGCAGGAAACCACTTTTGCACTTGTAGTAGTGTGGAAAAAACACTTTTCGCACTTGTGTTAGTGTTGAAAAACCACTTTTCGCACTTTTGTTAGTGTTGAAAAACCACTGTTCGCACTTGTGTTGGTGCAGGAAACCACTTTTGCACTTGTATTAGTGTGGAAAAACCACTTTTCGCACTTGTGTTAGTGTTGAAAAACCACTTTTCGCACTTGTGTTAGTGTTGAAAAACCACTTTTCGCACTTGTGTTGTTGCAGGAAACCACTTTTGCACTTGTATTAGTGTGGAAAAAAAACTTTTTGCACTTGTGATAGTGTTGAAAAACCACTTTTCGCACTTGTGTTAGTGTTGAAAAACCACTTTTCTCACTTGTGTTGGTGCAGGAAACCATTTTTGCACTTGTATTAGTGTGGAAAAAACACTTTTTGCACTTGTATTAGTGTAGAAAATCCACTTTTTGCACTTGTGATAGTGTTGAGAAACCACTTTTCGCACTTGTCTTAGTGTTGAAAAACCACTTTTCGCACTTGTGTTGGTGCAGGAAACCACTTTTGCACTTGTATTAGTTTGGAAAAACCACTTTTTGCACTTGTGTTAGTGTTGAAAAACCACTTTTCGCACTTGTGTTAGTGTTTAAAAACCACTTTTCGCACTTGTGTTAGTGTTGAAAAACCACTTTTCGCACTTCTGTTAGTGTTGAAAAACCACTTTTTGCACTTGTGTTGGTGCAGGAAACCACTTTTGCACTTGTATTAGTGTGGAAAAAACACTTTTTGCACTTGTGATAGTGTTGAAAAACCACTTTTCGCACTTGTGTTAGTGTTGAAAAACCACTTTTCGCACTTGTGTTGGTGCAGGAAACCACTTTTGCACTTGTATTAGTGTGGAAAAACCACTTTTCGCACTTGTGTTAGTGTTGAAAAACCACTTTTCGCACTTGTGTTAGTGTTGAAAAACCACTTTTCGCACTTGTGTTGGTGCAGGAAACCACTTTTGCACTTGTATTAGTGTGGAAAAAACACTTTTTGCACTTGTGATAGTGTTGAAAAACCACTTTTCGCACTTGTGTTAGTGTTGAAAAACCACTTTTCACACTTGTGTTAGTGTTGAAAAACCACTTTTCGCACTGGTGTTGGTGCAGGAAACCACTTTAGCACTTGTATTAGTGTGGAAAAAACACTTTTCGCACTTGTGTTAGTGTTGAAAAACCACTTTTCGCACTTGTGTTAGTGTCGAAAAACCACTTTTCGCACTTGTGTTGGTGCAGGAAACCACTTTTGCACTTGTATTAGTGTTGAAAAACCACTTTTTGCACTTGTGTTAGTGTTGAAAAACCACTTTTCACACTTGTGTTGGTGCAGGAAACCACTTTTGCACTTGTAGTAGTGTGGAAAAAACACTTTTCGCACTTGTGTAAGTGTTGAAAAACCACTTTTCGCACTTTTGTTAGTGTTGAAAAACCACTGTTCGCACTTGTGTTGGTGCCGGAAACCACTTTTGCACTTGTATTAGTGTGGAAAAACCACTTTTCGCACTTTTGTTAGTGTTGAAAAACCACTGTTCGCACTTGTGTTGGTGCAGGAAACCACTTTTGAACTTGTATTAGTGTGGAAAAACCACTTTTCGCACTTGTGTTATTGTGGAAAAACCACTTTTTGCACTTGTGTTAGTGTTGAAAAACCACTTTTCGCACTTGTGTTAGTGTTGAAAAACCACTTTTCGCACTTGTGTTGGTGCAGGAAACCACTTTTGCACTTGTATTAGTTTGGAAAAACCACTTTTTGCACTTGTGTTAGTGTTGAAAAACCACTTTTCGCACTTGTGTTAGTGTTGACAAACCACTTTTCGCACTTGTGTTAGTGTTGAAAAACCACTTTTCGCACTTCTGTTAGTGTTGAAAAACCACTTTTTGCACTTGTGTTGGTGCAGGAAACCACTTTTGCACTTGTATTAGCGTGGAAAAAACACTTTTTGCACTTGTGATAGTGTTGAAAAACCACTTTTCGCACTTGTGTTAGTGTTGAAAAACCACTTTTCGCACTTGTGTTGGTGCAGGAAACCACTTTTGCACTTGTATTAGTGTGGAAACAACACTTTTTGCACTTGTGATAGTGTTGAAATACCACTTTTCGCACTTGTGTTAGTGTTGAAAAATCACTTTTCGCACTTGTGTTGGTGCAGGAAACCACTTTTGCACTTGTATTAGTGTGGAAAAACCACTTTTTGCACTTGTGTTAGTGTTGAAAAACCACTTTTCGCACTTGTGTTAGTGTTGAAAAACCACTTTTCACACTTGTGTTAGTGTTGAAAAACCACTTTTGCACTTGTATTAGTGTGGAAAAACCACTTTTTGCACTTGTGTTAGTGTTGAAAAACCACTTTTCGCTCTTGTGTTAGTGTTGAAAAACCACTTTTCGCACTTGTGTTAGTGTTGAAAAACCACTTTTCGCACTTGTGTTAGTGTTGAAAAACCACTTTTCGCACTTCTGTTAGTGTTGAAAAACCACTTTTCGCACTTGTGTTGGTGCAGGAAACCACTTTTGCACTTGTATTAGTGTGGAAAAAACACTTTTCGCACTTGTGTTAGTGTTGAAAAACCACTTTTCGCACTTGTGTTAGTGTTGAAAAACCACTTTTCGCACTTGTGTTGGTGCAGGAAACCACTTTTGCACTTGTATTAGTGTGGAAAAAACACTTTTTGCACTTGTGATAGTGTTGAAAAACCACTTTTCGCACTTGTCTTAGTGTTGAAAAACCACTTTTCGCACTTGTGTTGGTGCAGGAAACCACTTTTGCACTTGTATTAGTTTGGAAAAACCACTTTTTGCACTTGTGTTAGTGTTGAAAAACCACCTTTCGCACTTGTGTTAGTGTTTAAAAACCACTTTTCGCACTTGTGTTAGTGTTGAAAAACCACTTTTCGCACTTCTGTTAGTGTTGAAAAACCACTTTTTGCACTTGTGTTGGTGCAGGAAACCACTTTTGCACTTGTATTAGTGTGGAAAAAACACTTTTTGCACTTGTGATAGTGTTGAAAAACCACTTTTCGCACTTGTGTTAGTGTTGAAAAACCACTTTTCGCACTTGTGTTGGTGCAGGAAACCACTTTTGCACTTGTATTAGTGTGGAAAAACCACTTTTCGCACTTGTGTTAGTCTTGAAAAACCACTTTTCGCACTTGTGTTAGTGTTGAAAAACCACTTTTCGCACTTGTGTTGGTGCAGGAAACCACTTTTGCACTTGTATTAGTGTGGAAAAAACACTTTTTGCACTTGTGATAGTGTTGAAAAACCACTTTTCGCACTTGTGTTAGTGTTGAAAAACCACTTTTCACACTTGTGTTAGTGTTGAAAAACCACTTTTCGCACTGGTGTTGGTGCAGGAAACCACTTTAGCACTTGTATTAGTGTGGAAAAAACACTTTTCGCACTTGTGTTAGTGTTGAAAAACCACTTTTCGCACTTGTGTTAGTGTCGAAAAACCACTTTTGCACTTGTATTAGTGTGGAAAAACCACTTTTTGCACTTGTGTTAGTGTTGAAAAACCACTTTTCGCTCTTGTGTTAGTGTTGAAAAACCACTTTTCGCACTTGTGTTAGTGTTGAAAAACCACTTTTCGCACTTGTGTTAGTGTTGAAAAACCACTTTTCGCACTTCTGTTAGTGTTGAAAAACCACTTTTCGCACTTGTGTTGGTGCAGGAAACCACTTTTGCACTTGTATTAGTGTGGAAAAAACACTTTTCGCACTTGTGTTAGTGTTGAAAAACCACTTTTCGCACTTGTGTTAGTGTTGAAAAACCACTTTTCGCACTTGTGTTGGTGCAGGAAACCACTTTTGCACTTGTATTAGTGTGGAAAAAACACTTTTTGCACTTGTGATAGTGTTGAAAAACCACTTTTCGCACTTGTCTTAGTGTTGAAAAACCACTTTTCGCACTTGTGTTGGTGCAGGAAACCACTTTTGCACTTGTATTAGTTTGGAAAAACCACTTTTTGCACTTGTGTTAGTGTTGAAAAACCACTTTTCGCACTTGTGTTAGTGTTTAAAAACCACTTTTCGCACTTGTGTTAGTGTTGAAAAACCACTTTTCGCACTTCTGTTAGTGTTGAAAAACCACTTTTTGCACTTGTGTTGGTGCAGGAAACCACTTTTGCACTTGTATTAGTGTGGAAAAAACACTTTTTGCACTTGTGATAGTGTTGAAAAACCACTTTTCGCACTTGTGTTAGTGTTGAAAAACCACTTTTCGCACTTGTGTTGGTGCAGGAAACCTCTTTTGCACTTGTATTAGTGTGGAAAAACCACTTTTCGCACTTGTGTTAGTGTTGAAAAACCACTTTTCGCACTTGTGTTAGTGTTGAAAAACCACTTTTCGCACTTGTGTTGGTGCAGGAAACCACTTTTGCACTTGTATTAGTGTGGAAAAAACACTTTTTGCACTTGTGATAGTGTTGAAAAACCACTTTTCGCACTTGTGTTAGTGTTGAAAAACCACTTTTCACACTTGTGTTAGTGTTGAAAAACCACTTTTCGCACTGGTGTTGGTGCAGGAAACCACTTTAGCACTTGTATTAGTGTGGAAAAAACACTTTTCGCACTTGTGTTAGTGTTGAAAAACCACTTTTCGCACTTGTGTTAGTGTCGAAAAACCACTTTTCGCACATGTGTTGGTGCAGGAAACCACTTTTGCACTTGTATTAGTGTTGAAAAACCACTTTTTGCACTTGTGTTAGTGTTGAAAAACCACTTTTCGCACTTGTGTTAGTGTTGAAAAACCACTTTTCACACTTGTGTTGGTGCAGGAAACCACTTTTGCACTTGTAGTAGTGTGGAAAAAACACTTTTCGCACTTGTGTAAGTGTTGAAAAACCACTTTTCACACTTTTGTTAGTGTTGAAAAACCACTGTTCGCACTTGTGTTGGTGCAGGAAACCACTTTTGCACTTGTATTAGTGTGGAAAAAACACTTTTTGCACTTGTGATAGTGTTGAAAAACCACTTTTCGCACTTGTGTTAGTGTTGAAAAACCACTTTTCGCACTTGTGTTGGTGCAGGAAACCACTTTTGCACTTGTATTAGTTTGGAAAAACCACTTTTTGCACTTGTGTTAGTGTTGAAAAACCACTTTTCGCACTTGTGTTAGTGTTGACAAACCACTTTTCGCACTTGTGTTAGTGTTGAAAAACCACTTTTCGCACTTCTGTTAGTGTTGAAAAACCACTTTTTGCACTTGTGTTGGTGCAGGAAACCACTTTTGCACTTGTATTAGCGTGGAAAAAACACTTTTTGCACTTGTGATAGTGTTGAAAAACCACTTTTCGCACTTGTGTTAGTGTTGAAAAACCACTTTTCGCACTTGTGTTGGTGCAGGAAACCACTTTTGCACTTGTATTAGTGTGGAAACAACACTTTTTGCACTTGTGATAGTGTTGAAATACCACTTTTCGCACTTGTGTTAGTGTTGAAAAATCACTTTTCGCACTTGTGTTGGTGCAGGAAACCACTTTTGCACTTGTATTAGTGTGGAAAAACCACTTTTTGCACTTGTGTTAGTGTTGAAAAACCACTTTTCGCACTTGTGTTAGTGTTGAAAAACCACTTTTCGCACTTGTGTTAGTGTTGAAAAACCACTTTTGCACTTGTATTAGTGTGGAAAAACCACTTTTTGCACTTGTGTTAGTGTTGAAAAACCACTTTTCGCTCTTGTGTTAGTGTTGATAAACCACTTTTCGCACTTGTGTTAGTGTTGAAAAACCACTTTTCGCACTTGTGTTAGTGTTGAAAAACCACTTTTCGCACTTCTGTTAGTGTTGAAAAACCACTTTTCGCACTTGTGTTGGTGCAGGAAACCACTTTTGCACTTGTATTAGTGTGGAAAAAACACTTTTCGCACTTGTGTTAGTGTTGAAAAACCACTTTTCGCACTTGTGTTAGTGTTGAAAAACCACTTTTCGCACTTGTGTTGGTGCAGGAAACCACTTTTGCATTTGTATTAGTGTGGAAAAAACACTTTTTGCACTTGTGATAGTGTTGAAAAACCACTTTTCGCACTTGTGTTATTGTTTAAAAACCACTTTTCGCACTTGTGTTGGTGCAGGAAACCACTTTTGCACTTGTATTCGTGTGGAAAAAACACTTTTTGCACTTGTGATAGTGTTGAAAAACAACTTTTCGCACTTGTGTTAGTGTTGAAAAACCACTTTTCACACTTGTGTTGGTGCAGGAAACCACTTTTGCACTTGTATTAGTGTGGAAAACCACTTTTCGCACTTGTGTTAGTGTTGAAAAACCACTTTTCGCACTTGTGTTAGTGTTGAAAAACCACTTTTTGCACTTGTGTTGGTGCAGGAAACCACTTTTGCACTTGTATTATTGTGGAAAAAACACTTTTTGCACTTGTGATAGTGTTGAAAAACGACTTTTCGCACTTGTGTTAGTGTTGAAAAACCACTTTTCCCACTTGTGTTAGTGTTGAAAAACCACTTTTCGCACTTGTGTTGGTGCAGGAAACCACTTTTGCACTTGTATTAGTGTGGAAAAAACACTTTTCGCACTTGTGTTAGTGTTGAAAAACCACTTTTCGCACTTGTGTTAGTGTTGAAAAACCACTTTTCGCACTTGTATTAGTGTTGAAAAACCACTTTTCGCACTTGTGTTGGTGCAGGAAACCACTTTTGCACTTGTATTCGTGTGGAAAAAACACTTTTTGCACTTGTGATAGTGTTGAAAAACCACTTTTCGCACTTGTGTTAGTGTTGAAAAACCACTTTTCGCACTTGTGTTGGTGCAGGAAACCACTTTTGCACTTGTATTAGTGTGGAAAACCACTTTTCGCACTTGTGTTAGTGTTGAAAAACCACTTTTCGCACTTATGTTAGTGTTGAAAAACCACTTTTCGCACTTGTGTTGGTGCAGGAAACCACTTTTTCACTTGTATTAGTGTGGAAAAAACACTTTTTGCACTTGTGATAGTGTTGAAAAACCACTTTTCGCACTTGTGTTAGTGTTGAAAAACCACTTTTCGCACTTGTGTTAGTGTTGAAAAACCACTTTTCTCACTTGTGTTGGTGCAGGAAACCACTTTTGCACTTGTATTAGTGTGGAAAAAACACTTTTTGCACTTGTATTAGTGTGGAAAATCCACTTTTTGCACTTGTGATGGTGTTGAAAAACCACTTTTCGCACTTGTGTTAGTGTTGAAAAACCACTTTTCGCACTTGTGTTGGTGCAGGAAACCACTTTTGCACTTGTATTAGTTTGGAAAAACCACTTTTTGCACTTGTGTTAGTGTTGAAAAACCACTTTTCGCACTTGTGTTAGTGTTGAAAAACCACTTTTCGCACTTGTGTTAGTGTTGAAAAACCACTTTTCGCACTTCTGTTAGTGTTGAAAAACCACTTTTTGCACTTGTGTTGGTGCAGGAAACCACTTTTGCACTTGTATTAGTGTGGAAAAAACACTTTTTGCACTTGTGATAGTGTTGAAAAACCACTTTTCGCACTTGTATTAGTGTTGAAAAACCACTTTTCGCACTTGTGTTGGTGCAGGAAACCACTTTTGCACTTGTATTAGTGTGGAAACAACACTTTTTGCACTTGTGATAGTGTTGAAATACCACTTTTCGCGCTTGTGTTAGTGTTGAAAAACCACTTTTCGCACTTGTGTTGGTGCAGGAAACCACTTTTGCACTTGTATTAGTGTGGAAAAACCACTTTTCGCATTTGTGTTAGTGTTGAAAAACCACTTTTCGCACATGTGTTAGTGTTGAAAAACCACTTTTCGCACTTGTGTTGGTGCAGGAAACCACTTTTGCACTTGTATTAGTGTGGAAAAAACACTTTTTGCACTTGTATTAGTGTGGAAAAACCACTTTTTGCACTTGTGATAGTGTTGAAAAACCACTTTTCGCACTTGTGTTGGTGCAGGAAACCACTTTGCAATTGCACTTGTATTAGTGTGGAAAAACCACTTTTTGCACTTGTGTTAGTGTTGAAAAACCACTTTTCGCACTTGTGTTAGTGTTGAAAAACCACTTTTCGCACTTGTGTTAGTGTTGAAAAACCACTTTTGCACTTGTATTAGTGTGGAAAAACCACTTTTTGCACTTGTGTTAGTGTTGAAAAACCACTTTTCGCTCTTGTGTTAGTGTTGAAAAACCACTTTTCGCACTTGTGTTAGTGTTGAAAAACCACTTTTCGCACTTGTGTTAGTGTTGAAAAACCACTTTTCGCACTTCTGTTAGTGTTGAAAAACCACTTTTTGCACTTGTGTTGGTGCAGGAAACCACTTTTGCACTTGTATTAGTGTGGAAAAAACACTTTTTGCACTTGTGATAGTGTTGAAAAACCACTTTTCGCACTTGTGTTAGTGTTGAAAAACCACTTTTCGTACTTGTGTTGGTGCAGGAAACCACTTTTGCACTTGTATTAGTGTGGAAAAAACACTTTTCGCACTTGTGTTAGTGTTGAAAAACCACTTTTCGCACTTGTGTTAGTGTTGAAAAACCACTTTTCGCACTTGTGTTGGTGCAGGAAACCACTTTTGCACTTGTATTAGTGTGGAAAAAACACTTTTTGCATTTGTGATAGTGTTGAAAAACCACTTTTCGCACTTGTGTTATTGTTTAAAAACCACTTTTCGCACTTGTGTTGGTGCAGGAAACCACTTTTGCACTTGTATTCGTGTGGAAAAAACACTTTTTGCACTTGTGATAGTGTTGAAAAACAACTTTTCACACTTGTGTTAGTGTTGAAAAACCACTTTTCGCACTTGTGTTGGTGCAGGAAACCACTTTTGCACTTGTATTAGTGTGGAAAACCACTTTTCGCACTTGTGTTAGTGTTGAAAAACCACTTTTCGCACTTGTGTTAGTGTTGAAAAACCACTTTTCGCACTTGTGTTGGTGCAGGAAACCACTTTTGCACTTGTATTAGTGTGGAAAAAACACTTTTTTCACTTGTGATAGTGTTGAAAAACCACTTTTCGCACTTGTGTTAGTGTTGAAAAACCACTTTTCGCACTTGTTTTAGTGTTGAAAAACCACTTTTCGCACTTGTGTTGGTGCAGGAAACCACTTTTGCACTTGTATTAGTGTGGAAAAAACACTTTTTGCACTTGTGATAGTGTTGAAAAACCAATTTTCGCACTTGTGTTAGTGTTGAAAAACCACTTTTCGCAGTTGTGTTGGTGCAGGAAACCACTTTTGCACTTGTATTAGTGTGGAAAAAACACTTTTCGCACTTGTGTTAGCGTTGAAAAACACTTTTCGCACTTGTGTTAGTGTTGAAAAACCACTTTTCGCACTTGTGTTGGTGCAGGAAACCACTTTTGCACTTGTATTAGTGTGGAAAAAACACTTTTTGCACTTGTGATAGTGTTGAAAAACCACTTTTTGCACTTGTGATAGTGTTGAAAAACCACTTTTCGCACTTGTGTTAGTGTTGAAAAACCACTTTTTGCACTTGTGTTGGTGCAGGAAACCACTTTTGCACTTGTAGTAGTGTGGAAAAAACACTTTTCGCACTTGTGTTAGTGTTGAAAAACCACTTTTCGCACTTTTGTTAGTGTTGAAAAACCACTGTTCGCACTTGTGTTGGTGCAGGAAACCACTTTTGCACTTGTATTAGTGTGGAAAAACCACTTTTCGCACTTGTGTTAGTGTTGAAAAACCACTTTTCGCACTTGTGTTAGTGTTGAAAAACCACTTTTCGCACTTGTGTTGTTGCAGGAAACCACTTTTGCACTTGTATTAGTGTGGAAAAAAAACTTTTTGCACTTGTGATAGTGTTGAAAAACCACTTTTCGCACTTGTGTTAGTGTTGAAAAACCACTTTTCTCACTTGTGTTGGTGCAGGAAACCATTTTTGCACTTGTATTAGTGTGGAAAAAACACTTTTTGCACTTGTATTAGTGTAGAAAATCCACTTTTTGCACTTGTGATAGTGTTGAGAAACCACTTTTCGCACTTGTCTTAGTGTTGAAAAACCACTTTTCGCACTTGTGTTGGTGCAGGAAACCACTTTTGCACTTGTATTAGTTTGGAAAAACCACTTTTTGCACATGTGTTAGTGTTGAAAAACCACTTTTCGCACTTGTGTTAGTGTTTAAAAACCACTTTTCGCACTTGTGTTAGTGTTGAAAAACCACTTTTCGCACTTCTGTTAGTGTTGAAAAACCACTTTTTGCACTTGTGTTGGTGCAGGAAACCACTTTTGCACTTGTATTAGTGTGGAAAAAACACTTTTTGCACTTGTGATAGTGTTGAAAAACCACTTTTCGCACTTGTGTTAGTGTTGAAAAACCACTTTTCGCACTTGTGTTGGTGCAGGAAACCACTTTTGCACTTGTATTAGTGTGGAAAAACCACTTTTCGCACTTGTGTTAGTGTTGAAAAACCACTTTTCGCACTTGTGTTAGTGTTGAAAAACCACTTTTCGCACTTGTGTTGGTGCAGGAAACCACTTTTGCACTTGTATTAGTGTGGAAAAAACACTTTTTGCACTTGTGATAGTGTTGAAAAACCACTTTTCGCACTTGTGTTAGTGTTGAAAAACCACTTTTCACACTTGTGTTAGTGTTGAAAAACCACTTTTCGCACTGGTGTTGGTGCAGGAAACCACTTTAGCACTTGTATTAGTGTGGAAAAAACACTTTTCGCACTTGTGTTAGTGTTGAAAAACCACTTTTCGCACTTGTGTTAGTGTCGAAAAACCACTTTTCGCACTTGTGTTGGTGCAGGAAACCACTTTTGCACTTGTATTAGTGTTGAAAAACCACTTTTTGCACTTGTGTTAGTGTTGAAAAACCACTTTTCGCACTTGTGTTAGTGTTGAAAAACCACTTTTCACACTTGTGTTGGTGCAGGAAACCACTTTTGCACTTGTAGTAGTGTGGAAAAAACACTTTTCGCACTTGTGTAAGTGTTGAAAAACCACTTTTCGCACTTTTGTTAGTGTTGAAAAACCACTGTTCGCACTTGTGTTGGTGCAGGAAACCACTTTTGCACTTGTATTAGTGTGGAAAAAACACTTTTTGCACTTGTGATAGTGTTGAAAAACCACTTTTCGCACTTGTGTTAGTGTTGAAAAACCACTTTTCGCACTTGTGTTGGTGCAGGAAACCACTTTTGCACTTGTATTAGTTTGGAAAAACCACTTTTTGCACTTGTGTTAGTGTTGAAAAACCACTTTTCGCACTTGTGTTAGTGTTGACAAACCACTTTTCGCACTTGTGTTAGTGTTGAAAAACCACTTTTCGCACTTCTGTTAGTGTTGAAAAACCACTTTTTGCACTTGTGTTGGTGCAGGAAACCACTTTTGCACTTGTATTAGCGTGGAAAAAACACTTTTTGCACTTGTGATAGTGTTGAAAAACCACTTTTCGCACTTGTGTTAGTGTTGAAAAACCACTTTTCGCACTTGTGTTGGTGCAGGAAACCACTTTTGCACTTGTATTAGTGTGGAAACAACACTTTTTGCACTTGTGATAGTGTTGAAATACCACTTTTCGCACTTGTGTTAGTGTTGAAAAATCACTTTTCGCACTTGTGTTGGTGCAGGAAACCACTTTTGAACTTGTATTAGTGTGGAAAAACCACTTTTTGCACTTGTGTTAGTGTTGAAAAACCACTTTTCGCACTTGTGTTAGTGTTGAAAAACCACTTTTCGCACTTGTGTTAGTGTTGAAAAACCACTTTTGCACTTGTATTAGTGTGGAAAAACCACTTCTTGCACTTGTGTTAGTGTTGAAAAACCACTTTTCGCTCTTGTGTTAGTGTTGAAAAACCACTTTTCGCACTTGGGTTAGTGTTGAAAAACCACTTTTCGCACTTGTGTTAGTGTTGAAAAACCACTTTTCGCACTTCTGTTAGTGTTGAAAAACCACTTTTCGCACTTGTGTTGGTGCAGGAAACCACTTTTGCACTTGTATTAGTGTGGAAAAAACACTTTTCGCACTTGTATTAGTGTTGAAAAACCACTTTTCGCACTTGTGTTAGTGTTGAAAAACCACTTTTCGCACTTGTGTTGGTGCAGGAAACCACTTTTGCACTTGTATTAGTGTGGAAAAAACACTTTTTGCACTTGTGATAGTGTTGAAAAACCACTTTTCGCACTTGTGTTATTGTTTAAAAACCACTTTTCGCACTTGTGTTGGTGCAGGAAACCACTTTTGCACTTGTATTCGTGTGGAAAAAACACTTTTTGCACTTGTGATAGTGTTGAAAAACAACTTTTCGCACTTGTGTTAGTGTTGAAAAACCACTTTTCGCACTTGTGTTGGTGCAGGAAACCACTTTTGCACTTGTATTAGTGTGGAAAACCACTTTTCGCACTTGTGTTAGTGTTGAAAAACCACTTTTCGCACTTGTGTTAGTGTTGAAAAACCACTTTTTGCACTTGTGTTGGTGCAGGAAACCACTTTTGCACTTGTATTATTGTGGAAAAAACACTTTTTTGCACTTGTGATAGTGTTGAAAAACGACTTTTCGCACTTGTGTTAGTGTTGAAAAACCACTTTTCCCACTTGTGTTAGTGTTGAAAAACCACTTTTCGCACTTGTGTTGGTGCAGGAAACCACTTTTGCACTTGTATTAGTGTGGAAAAAACACTTTTCGCACTTGTGTTAGTGTTGAAAAACCACTTTTCGCACTTGTGTTAGTGTTGAAAAACCACTTTTCGCACTTGTGTTGGTGCAGGAAACCACTTTTGCACTTGTATTAGTGTGGAAAAAACACTTTTTGCACTTGTGATAGTGTTGAAAAACCACTTTTTGCACTTGTGATAGTGTTGAAAAACCACTTTTCGCACTTGTGTTAGTGTTGAAAAACCACTTTTTGCACTTGTGTTGGTGCAGGAAACCACTTTTGCACTTGTATTAGTGTGGAAAAAACACTTTTTGCACTTGTGATAGTGTTGAAAAACCAATTTTCGCACTTGTATTAGTGTTGAAAAACCACTTTTCGCACTTGTGTTGGTGCAGGAAACCACTTTTGCACTTGTATTAGTGTGGAAACAACACTTTTTGCACTTGTGATAGTGTTGAAATACCACTTTTCGCACTTGTGTTAGTGTTGAAAAACCACTTTTCGCACTTGTGTTGGTGCAGGAAACCACTTTTGCACTTGTATTAGTGTGGAAAAACCACTTTTCGCACTTGTGTTAGTGTTGAAAAACCACTTTTCGCACATGTGTTAGTGTTGAAAAACCACTTTTCGCACTTGTGTTGGTGCAGGAAACCACTTTTGCACTTGTATTAGTGTGGAAAAAACACTTTTTGCACTTGTATTAGTGTGGAAAAACCACTTTTTGCACTTGTGATAGTGTTGAAAAACCACTTTTCGCACTTGTGTTGGTGCAGGAAACCACTTTTGCACTTGTATTAGTGTGGAAAAACCACTTTTTGCACTTGTGTTAGTGTTGAAAAACCACTTTTCGCACTTGTGTTAGTGTTGAAAAACCACTTTTCGCACTTGTGTTAGTGTTGAAAAACCACTTTTGCACTTGTATTAGTGTGGAAAAACCACTTTTTGCACTTGTGTTAGTGTTGAAAAACCACTTTTCGCTCTTGTGTTAGTGTTGAAAAACCACTTTTCGCACTTGTGTTCGTGTTGAAAAACCACTTTTCGCACTTGTGTTAGTGTTGAAAAACCACTTTTCGCACTTCTGTTAGTGTTGAAAAACCACTTTTTGCACTTGTGTTGGTGCAGGAAACCACTTTTTCACTTGTATTAGTGTGGAAAAAACACTTTTTGCACTTGTGATAGTGTTGAAAAACCACTTTTCGCACTGGTGTTGGTGCAGGAAACCACTTTAGCACTTGTATTAGTGTGGAAAAAACACTTTTCGCACTTGTGTTAGTGTTGAAAAACCACTTTTCGCACTTGTGTTAGTGTCGAAAAACCACTTTTCGCACATGTGTTGGTGCAGGAAACCACTTTTGCACTTGTATTAGTGTTGAAAAACCACTTTTTGCACTTGTGTTAGTGTTGAAAAACCACTTTTCGCACTTGTGTTAGTGTTGAAAAACCACTTTTCACACTTGTGTTGGTGCAGGAAACCACTTTTGCACTTGTAGTAGTGTGGAAAAAACACTTTTCGCACTTGTGTAAGTGTTGAAAAACCACTTTTCGCACTTTTGTTAGTGTTGAAAAACCACTGTTCGCACTTGTGTTGGTGCAGGAAACCACTTTTGCACTTGTATTAGTGTGGAAAAAACACTTTTTGCACTTGTGATAGTGTTGAAAAACCACTTTTCGCACTTGTGTTAGTGTTGAAAAACCACTTTTCGCACGTGTGTTGGTGCAGGAAACCACTTTTGCACTTGTATTAGTTTGGAAAAACCACTTTTTGCACTTGTGTTAGTGTTGAAAAACCACTTTTCGCACTTGTGTTAGTGTTGACAAACCACTTTTCGCACTTGTGTTAGTGTTGAAAAACCACTTTTCGCACTTCTGTTAGTGTTGAAAAACCACTTTTTGCACTTGTGTTGGTGCAGGAAACCACTTTTGCACTTGTATTAGCGTGGAAAAAACACTTTTTGCACTTGTGATAGTGTTGAAAAACCACTTTTCGCACTTGTGTTAGTGTTGAAAAACCACTTTTCGCACTTGTGTTGGTGCAGGAAACCACTTTTGCACTTGTATTAGTGTGGAAACAACACTTTTTGCACTTGTGATAGTGTTGAAATACCACTTTTCGCACTTGTGTTAGTGTTGAAAAATCACTTTTCGCACTTGTGTTGGTGCAGGAAACCACTTTTGCACTTGTATTAGTGTGGAAAAACCACTTTTTGCACTTGTGTTAGTGTTGAAAAACCACTTTTCGCACTTGTGTTAGTGTTGAAAAACCACTTTTCGCACTTGTGTTAGTGTTGAAAAACCACTTTTGCACTTGTATTAGTGTGGAAAAACCACTTTTTGCACTTGTGTTAGTGTTGAAAAACCACTTTTCGCTCTTGTGTTAGTGTTGATAAACCACTTTTCGCACTTGTGTTAGTGTTGAAAAACCACTTTTCGCACTTGTGTTAGTGTTGAAAAACCACTTTTCGCACTTCTGTTAGTGTTGAAAAACCACTTTTCGCACTTGTGTTGGTGCAGGAAACCACTTTTGCACTTGTATTAGTGTGGAAAAAACACTTTTCGCACTTGTGTTAGTGTTGAAAAACCACTTTTCGCACTTGTGTTAGTGTTGAAAAACCACTTTTCGCACTTGTGTTGGTGCAGGAAACCACTTTTGCATTTGTATTAGTGTGGAAAAAACACTTTTTGCACTTGTGATAGTGTTGAAAAACCACTTTTCGCACTTGTGTTATTGTTTAAAAACCACTTTTCGCACTTGTGTTGGTGCAGGAAACCACTTTTGCACTTGTATTCGTGTGGAAAAAACACTTTTTGCACTTGTGATAGTGTTGAAAAACAACTTTTCGCACTTGTGTTAGTGTTGAAAAACCACTTTTCACACTTGTGTTGGTGCAGGAAACCACTTTTGCACTTGTATTAGTGTGGAAAACCACTTTTCGCACTTGTGTTAGTGTTGAAAAACCACTTTTCGCACTTGTGTTAGTGTTGAAAAACCACTTTTTGCACTTGTGTTGGTGCAGGAAACCACTTTTGCACTTGTATTATTGTGGAAAAAACACTTTTTGCACTTGTGATAGTGTTGAAAAACGACTTTTCGCACTTGTGTTAGTGTTGAAAAACCACTTTTCCCACTTGTGTTAGTGTTGAAAAACCACTTTTCGCACTTGTGTTGGTGCAGGAAACCACTTTTGCACTTGTATTAGTGTGGAAAAAACACTTTTCGCACTTGTGTTAGTGTTGAAAAACCACTTTTCGCACTTGTGTTAGTGTTGAAAAACCACTTTTCGCACTTGTGTTGGTGCAGGAAACCACTTTTGCACTTGTATTAGTGTGGAAAAAACACTTTTTGCACTTGTGATAGTGTTGAAAAACCACTTTTTTGCACTTGTGATAGTGTTGAAAAACCACTTTTCGCACTTGTGTTAGTGTTGAAAAACCACTTTTTGCACTTGTGTTGGTGCAGGAAACCACTTTTGCACTTGTATTAGTGTGGAAAAAACACTTTTTGCACTTGTGATAGTGTTGAAAAACCAATTGTCGCACTTGTATTAGTGTTGAAAAACCACTTTTCGCACTTGTGTTGGTGCAGGAAACCACTTTTGCACTTGTATTCGTGTGGAAAAAACACTTTTTGCACTTGTGATAGTGTTGAAAAACCACTTTTCGCACTTGTGTTAGTGTTGAAAAACCACTTTTCGCACTTGTGTTGGTGCAGGAAACCACTTTTGCACTTGTATTAGTGTGGAAAACCACTTTTCGCACTTGTGTTAGTGTTGAAAAACCACTTTTCGCACTTATGTTAGTGTTGAAAAACCACTTTTCGCACTTGTGTTGGTGCAGGAAACCACTTTTTCACTTGTATTAGTGTGGAAAAAACACTTTTTGCACTTGTGATAGTGTTGAAAAACCACTTTTCGCACTTGTGTTAGTGTTGAAAAACCACTTTTCGCACTTGTGTTAGTGTTGAAAAACCACTTTTCTCACTTGTGTTGGTGCAGGAAACCACTTTTGCACTTGTATTAGTGTGGAAAAAACACTTTTTGCACTTGTATTAGTGTGGAAAATCCACTTTTTGCACTTGTGATGGTGTTGAAAAACCACTTTTCGCACTTGTGTTAGTGTTGAAAACCACTTTTCGCACTTGTGTTGGTGCAGGAAACCACTTTTGCACTTGTATTAGTTTGGAAAAACCACTTTTTGCACTTGTGTTAGTGTTGAAAAACCACTTTTCGCACTTGTGTTAGTGTTGAAAAACCACTTTTCGCACTTGTGTTAGTGTTGAAAAACCACTTTTCGCACTTCTGTTAGTGTTGAAAAACCACTTTTTGCACTTGTGTTGGTGCAGGAAACCACTTTTGCACTTGTATTAGTGTGGAAAAAACACTTTTTGCACTTGTGATAGTGTTGAAAAACCACTTTTCGCCCTTGTATTAGTGTTGAAAAACCACTTTTCGCACTTGTGTTGGTGCAGGAAACCACTTTTGCACTTGTATTAGTGTGGAAACAACACTTTTTGCACTTGTGATAGTGTTGAAATACCACTTTTCGCGCTTGTGTTAGTGTTGAAAAACCACTTTTCGCACTTGTGTTGGTGCAGGAAACCACTTTTGCACTTGTATTAGTGTGGAAAAACCACTTTTCGCACTTGTGTTAGTGTTGAAAAACCACTTTTCGCACATGTGTTAGTGTTGAAAAACCACTTTTCGCACTTGTGTTGGTGCAGGAAACCACTTTTGCACTTGTATTAGTGTGGAAAAAACACTTTTTGCACTTGTATTAGTGTGGAAAAACCACTTTTTGCACTTGTGATAGTGTTGAAAAACCACTTTTCGCACTTGTGTTGGTGCAGGAAACCACTTTTGCACTTGTATTAGTGTGGAAAAACCACTTTTTGCACTTGTGTTAGTGTTGAAAAACCACTTTTCGCACTTGTGTTAGTGTTGAAAAACCACTTTTCGCACTTGTGTTAGTGTTGAAAAACCACTTTTGCACTTGTATTAGTGTGGAAAAACCACTTTTTGCACTTGTGTTACTGTTGAAAAACCACTTTTCGCTCTTGTGTTAGTGTTGAAAAACCACTTTTCGCACTTGTGTTAGTGTTGAAAAACCACTTTTCGCACTTGTGTTAGTGTTGAAAAACCACTTTTCGCACTTCTGTTAGTGTTGAAAAACCACTTTTTGCACTTGTGTTGGTGCAGGAAACCACTTTTGCACTTGTATTAGTGTGGAAAAAACACTTTTTGCACTTGTGATAGTGTTGAAAAACCACTTTTCGCACTTGTGTTAGTGTTGAAAAACCACTTTTCGCACTTGTGTTGGTGCAGGAAACCACTTTTGCACTTGTATTAGTGTGGAAAAAACACTTTTCGCACTTGTGTTAGTGTTGAAAAACCACTTTTCGCACTTGTGTTAGTGTTGAAAAACCACTTTTCGCACTTGTGTTGGTGCAGGAAACCACTTTTGCACTTGTATTAGTGTGGAAAAAACACTTTTTGCACTTGTGATAGTGTTGAAAAACCACTTTTTTGCACTTGTGATAGTGTTGAAAAACCACTTTTCGCACTTGTGTTAGTGTTGAAAAACCACTTTTTGCACTTGTGTTGGTGCAGGAAACCACTTTTGCACTTGTATTAGTGTGGAAAAAACACTTTTTGCACTTGTGATAGTGTTGAAAAACCAATTTTCGCACTTGTATTAGTGTTGAAAAACCACTTTTCGCACTTGTGTTGGTGCAGGAAACCACTTTTGCACTTGTATTCGTGTGGAAAAAACACTTTTTGCACTTGTGATAGTGTTGAAAAACCACTTTTCGCACTTGTGTTAGTGTTGAAAAACCACTTTTCGCACTTGTGTTGGTGCAGGAAACCACTTTTGCACTTGTATTAGTGTGGAAAACCACTTTTCGCACTTGTGTTAGTGTTGAAAAACCACTTTTCGCACTTATGTTAGTGTTGAAAAACCACTTTTCGCACTTGTGTTGGTGCAGGAAACCACTTTTTCACTTGTATTAGTGTGGAAAAAACACTTTTTGCACTTGTGATAGTGTTGAAAAACCACTTTTCGCACTTGTGTTAGTGTTGAAAAACCACTTTTCGCACTTGTGTTAGTGTTGAAAAACCACTTTTCTCACTTGTGTTGGTGCAGGAAACCACTTTTGCACTTGTATTAGTGTGGAAAAAACACTTTTTGCACTTGTATTAGTGTGGAAAATCCACTTTTTGCACTTGTGATGGTGTTGAAAAACCACTTTTCGCACTTGTGTTAGTGTTGAAAACCACTTTTCGCACTTGTGTTGGTGCAGGAAACCACTTTTGCACTTGTATTAGTTTGGAAAAACCACTTTTTGCACTTGTGTTAGTGTTGAAAAACCACTTTTCGCACTTGTGTTAGTGTTGAAAAACCACTTTTCGCACTTGTGTTAGTGTTGAAAAACCACTTTTCGCACTTCTGTTAGTGTTGAAAAACCACTTTTTGCACTTGTGTTGGTGCAGGAAACCACTTTTGCACTTGTATTAGTGTGGAAAAAACACTTTTTGCACTTGTGATAGTGTTGAAAAACCACTTTTCGCCCTTGTATTAGTGTTGAAAAACCACTTTTCGCACTTGTGTTGGTGCAGGAAACCACTTTTGCACTTGTATTAGTGTGGAAACAACACTTTTTGCACTTGTGATAGTGTTGAAATACCACTTTTCGCGCTTGTGTTAGTGTTGAAAAACCACTTTTCGCACTTGTGTTGGTGCAGGAAACCACTTTTGCACTTGTATTAGTGTGGAAAAACCACTTTTCGCACTTGTGTTAGTGTTGAAAAACCACTTTTCGCACATGTGTTAGTGTTGAAAAACCACTTTTCGCACTTGTGTTGGTGCAGGAAACCACTTTTGCACTTGTATTAGTGTGGAAAAAACACTTTTTGCACTTGTATTAGTGTGGAAAAACCACTTTTTGCACTTGTGATAGTGTTGAAAAACCACTTTTCGCACTTGTGTTGGTGCAGGAAACCACTTTTGCACTTGTATTAGTGTGGAAAAACCACTTTTTGCACTTGTGTTAGTGTTGAAAAACCACTTTTCGCACTTGTGTTAGTGTTGAAAAACCACTTTTCGCACTTGTGTTAGTGTTGAAAAACCACTTTTGCACTTGTATTAGTGTGGAAAAACCACTTTTTGCACTTGTGTTACTGTTGAAAAACCACTTTTCGCTCTTGTGTTAGTGTTGAAAAACCACTTTTCGCACTTGTGTTAGTGTTGAAAAACCACTTTTCGCACTTGTGTTAGTGTTGAAAAACCACTTTTCGCACTTCTGTTAGTGTTGAAAAACCACTTTTTGCACTTGTGTTGGTGCAGGAAACCACTTTTGCACTTGTATTAGTGTGGAAAAAACACTTTTTGCACTTGTGATAGTGTTGAAAAACCACTTTTCGCACTTGTATTAGTGTTGAAAAACCACTTTTCGCACTTGTGTTGGTGCAGGAAACCACTTTTGCACTTGTATTAGTGTGGAAACAACACTTTTTGCACTTGTGATAGTGTTGAAATACCACTTTTCGCGCTTGTGTTAGTGTTGAAAAACCACTTTTCGCACTTGTGTTGGTGCAGGAAACCACTTTTGCACTTGTATTAGTGTGGAAAAACCACTTTTCGCACTTGTGTTAGTGTTGAAAAACCACTTTTCGCACTTGTGTTAGTGTTGAAAAACCACTTTTCGCACTTGTGTTGGTGCAGGAAACCACTTTTGCACTTGTATTAGTGTGGAAAAAACACTTTTTGCACTTGTGATAGTGTTGAAAAACCACTTTTTTGCACTTGTGATAGTGTTGAAAAACCACTTTTCGCACTTGTGTTAGTGTTGAAAAACCACTTTTTGCACTTGTGTTGGTGCAGGAAACCACTTTTGCACTTGTATTAGTGTGGAAAAAACACTTTTTGCACTTGTGATAGTGTTGAAAAACCAATTTTCGCACTTGTATTAGTGTTGAAAAACCACTTTTCGCACTTGTGTTGGTGCAGGAAACCACTTTTGCACTTGTATTCGTGTGGAAAAAACACTTTTTGCACTTGTGATAGTGTTGAAAAACCACTTTTCGCACTTGTGTTAGTGTTGAAAAACCACTTTTCGCACTTGTGTTGGTGCAGGAAACCACTTTTGCACTTGTATTAGTGTGGAAAACCACTTTTCGCACTTGTGTTAGTGTTGAAAAACCACTTTTCGCACTTATGTTAGTGTTGAAAAACCACTTTTCGCACTTGTGTTGGTGCAGGAAACCACTTTTTCACTTGTATTAGTGTGGAAAAAACACTTTTTGCACTTGTGATAGTGTTGAAAAACCACTTTTCGCACTTGTGTTAGTGTTGAAAAACCACTTTTCGCACTTGTGTTAGTGTTGAAAAACCACTTTTCTCACTTGTGTTGGTGCAGGAAACCACTTTTGCACTTGTATTAGTGTGGAAAAAACACTTTTTGCACTTGTATTAGTGTGGAAAATCCACTTTTTGCACTTGTGATGGTGTTGAAAAACCACTTTTCGCACTTGTGTTAGTGTTGAAAACCACTTTTCGCACTTGTGTTGGTGCAGGAAACCACTTTTGCACTTGTATTAGTTTGGAAAAACCACTTTTTGCACTTGTGTTAGTGTTGAAAAACCACTTTTCGCACTTGTGTTAGTGTTGAAAAACCACTTTTCGCACTTGTGTTAGTGTTGAAAAACCACTTTTCGCACTTCTGTTAGTGTTGAAAAACCACTTTTTGCACTTGTGTTGGTGCAGGAAACCACTTTTGCACTTGTATTAGTGTGGAAAAAACACTTTTTGCACTTGTGATAGTGTTGAAAAACCACTTTTCGCACTTGTATTAGTGTTGAAAAACCACTTTTCGCACTTGTGTTGGTGCAGGAAACCACTTTTGCACTTGTATTAGTGTGGAAACAACACTTTTTGCACTTGTGATAGTGTTGAAATACCACTTTTCGCGCTTGTGTTAGTGTTGAAAAACCACTTTTCGCACTTGTGTTGGTGCAGGAAACCACTTTTGCACTTGTATTAGTGTGGAAAAACCACTTTTCGCACTTGTGTTAGTGTTGAAAAACCACTTTTCGCACATGTGTTAGTGTTGAAAAACCACTTTTCGCACTTGTGTTGGTGCAGGAAACCA
>NW_027618100.1:0-85388 GCF_964187855.1 Myxine glutinosa | reverse complement strand
TTTGCACTTGTCTTAGTGTTGAAAAACCACTTTTCGCACTTGTGTTAGTGTTGAAAAACCACTTTTCCCACTTGTGTTAGTGTTGAAAAACCACTTTTCGCACTTCTGTTAGTGTTGAAAAACCACTTTTCGCACTTGTGTTGGTGCAGGAAACCACTTTTGCACTTGTATTAGTGTGGAAAAACCACTTTTCACACTTGTGTTAGTGTTGAAAAACCACTTTCACACTTGTGTTAGTGTTGAAAAACCACTTTTCACACTTGTGTTAGTGTTGAAAAACCACTTTTCGCAGTTGTGTTAGTGTTGAAAAACCACTTTTCGCACTTGTGTTGGTGCAGGAAACCACTTTTGCACTTGTATTAGTGTGGAAAAAAACACTTTTTGCACTTATGGTAGTGTTGAAAAACCACTTTTTGCACTTGTGTTAGTGTTGAAAAACCACTTTTCGCACTTGTGTTAGTGTTGAAAAACCACTTTTCACACTTGTGTTGGTGCAGGAAACCACTTTTGCACTTGTATTAGTATGGAAAAAACACTTTTCGCACTTGTGTTAGTGTTGAAAAACCACTTTTTGCACTTGTGTTGGTGCAGGAAACCACTTTTGCACTTGTATTAGTGTGGAAAAAACACTTTCCTCACTTGTGTTAGTGTTGAAAAACTACTTTTCGCACTTGTGTTAGTGTTGAAAAACCACTTTTCGCACTTGTGTTGGTGCAGGAAACTACTTTTGCACTTGTATTAGTGTGGAAAAAACACTTTTTTCACTTGTGTTAGTGTTGAAAAACCACTTTTCGCACTTGTGTTAGTGTTGAAAAACCACTTTTCGCACTTGTATTGGTGCAGGAAACCACTTTTGCACTTGTATTAGTGTGGAAAAAACACTTTTTGCACTTGTGATAGTGTTGAAAAACCACTTTTCGCACTTGTGTTGGTGCAGGAAACCACTTTTGCACTTGTATTAGTGTGGAAAAAACACTTTTCGCACTTGTGTTAGTGTTGAAAAACCACTTTTTGCACTTGTGATAGTTTTGAAAAACCACTTTTCGCACTTGTGTTAGTGTTGAAAAACCACTTTTCGCACTTGTGTTGGTGCAGGAAACCACTTTTGCACTTGTATTAGTGTGGAAAAAACACTTTTTGCACTTGTGATAGTGTTGAAAAACCACTTTTCGCACTTGTGTTAGTGTTGAAAAACCACTTTTCGCACTTGTGTTGGTGCAGGAAACCAATTTTGCACTTGTATTAGTGTGAAAAACCACTTTTCGCCCTTGTGTTAGTGTTGAAAAACCACTTTTCGCACTTGTGTTGGTGCAGGGAACCACTTTTGCACTTGTATTAGTGTGGAAAAAACACTTTTTGCACTTGTGATAGTGTTGAAAAACCACTTTTCGCCCTTGTGTTAGTATTGAAAAACCACTTTTCGCACTTGTGTTAGTGTTGAAAAACCACTTTTCGCACTTGTGTTGGTGCAGGAAACCACTTTTGCACTTGTATTAGTGTGGAAAAAACACTTTTTGCACTTGTGATAGTGTTGAAAAACCACTTTTCGCACTTGTGTTGGTGCAGGAAACCACTTTTGCACTTGTATTAGTGTGGAAAAAACACTTTTCGCACTTGTGTTAGTGTTGAAAAACCACTTTTTGCACTTGTGATAGTGTTGAGAAACCACTTTTCGCACTTGTGTTAGTGTTGAAAAACCACTTTTCGCACTTGTGTTGGTGCAGGAAACCACTTTTGCACTTGTATTAGTGTGGAAAAAACACTTTTTGCACTTGTGATAGTGTTGAAAAACCACTTTTCGCACTTGTGTTAGTGTTGAAAAACCACTTTTCGCACTAGTGTTGGTGCAGGAAACCACTTTTGCACTTGTATTAGTGTGAAAAACCACTTTTCGCACTTGTGTTAGTGTTGAAAAACCACTTTTCGCACTTGTGTTCGTGTTGAAAAACCACTTTTCGCACTTGTGTTGGTGCAGGGACCCACTTTTGCACTTGTATTAGTGTGGAAAAAACAGTTTTTGCACTTGTGATAGTGTTGAAAAGCCACTTTTCGCTCTTGTGTTAGTATTGAAAAACCACTTTTCGCACTTGTGTTAGTGTTGAAAAACCACTTTTCGCACTTGTGTTAGTGTTGAAAAACCACTTTTCGCACTTGTGTTGGTGCAGGAAACCACTTTTGCACTTGTATTAGTGTGGAAAAAACACTTTTTGCACTTGTGATAGTGTTGAAAAAACACTTTTTGCACTTGTGTTAGTGTTGAAAAACCACTTTTCGCACTTGTGTTAGTGTTGAAAAACCACTTTTCACACTTGTGTTGGTGCAGTAAACCACTTTTGCACTTGTATTAGTGTGGAAAAAACACTTTTCGCACTTGTGTTAGTGTTGAAAAACCACCTTTCGCACTTGTGTTGGTGCAGGAAACCACTTTTGCACTTGTATTAGTGTGGAAAAAACACTTTTCTCACTTGTGTTAGTGTTGAAAAATTACTTTTCGCACTTGTGTTAGTGTTGCAAAACCACTTTTCGCACTTGTGTTCATGTTGAAAAACCACTTTTCGCACTTGTGTTAGTGTTGAAAAACCACTTTTCGCACTCGTGTTGGTGCAGGAAACCACTTTTGCACTTGTATTAGTGTGGAAAAACCACTTTTCGCACTTGTGTTCATGTTGAAAAACCACTTTTCGCACTTGTGTTCATGTTGAAAAACCACTTTTCGCACTTGTGTTAGTGTTGAAAAACCACTTTTCGCACTCGTGTTGGTGCAGGAAACCACTTTTGCACTTGTATTAGTTTGGAAAAACCACTTTTTGCACTTGTGTTAGTGTTGAAAAACCACTTTTCGCACTTGTGTTAGTGTTGAAAAACCACTTTTCGCACTTGTGTTGGTGCAGGAAACCACTTTTGCACTTGTATTGGTGTAGAAAAAACACTTTTTGCACTTGTGATAGTGTTGAAAAACCACTTTTCGCACTTGTGTTAGTGTTGAAAAAACACTTTTCGCACTTGTGTTGGTGCAGGAAACCACTTTTGCACTTGTATTAGTGTGGAAAAAACACTTTTCGCACTTGTGTTAGTGTTGAAAAACCACTTTTTGCACTTGTGATAGTGTTGAAAAACCACTTTTCGCACTTGTGTTAGTGTTGAAAAACCACTTTTCGCACTTGTGTTGGTGCAGGAAACCACTTTTGCACTTGTATTAGTGTGGAAAAAACACTTTTTGCACTTGTATTAGTGTGGAAAAACCACTTTTTGCACTTGTGATAGTGTTGAAAAACCACTTTTCGCACTTGTGTTAGTGTTGAAAAACCACTTTTCGCACTTGTGTTGGTGCAGGAAACCACTTTTGCACTTGTATAAGTGTGGAAAAACCACTTTTTGCACTTGTGTTAGTGTTGAAAAACCACTTTTCGCACTTGTGTTAGTGTTGAAAAACCACTTTCGCACTTGTGTTAGTGTTGAAAAACCACTTTTCGCACTTCTGTTAGTGTTGAAAAACCACTTTTCGCACTTGTGTTGGTGCAGGAAACCACTTTTGCACTTGTATTAGTGTAGAAAAACCACTTTTCACACTTGTGTTAGTGTTGAAAAACCACTTTTCGCACTTGTGTTAGTGTTGAAAAACCACTTTTCACACTTGTGTTGGTGCAGGAAACCACTTTTGCACTTGTATTAGTGTGGAAAAAACAATTTTTGCACTTGTGATAGTGTTGAAAGACCACTTTTTGCACTTGTGTTAGTGTTGAAAAACCACTTTTCGCACTTGTGTTAGTGTTGAAAAACCACTTTTCACACTTGTGTTGGTGCAGGAAACCACTTTTGCACTTGTATTAGTGTGGAAAAAACACTTTTCGCACTTGTGTTAGTGTTGAAAAACCACTTTTCGCACTTGTGTTGGTGCAGGAAACCACTTTTGCACTTGTATTAGTGTGGAAAAAACACTTTTCTCACTTGTGTTAGTGTTGAAAAAGTACTTTTCGCACTTGTGTTAGTGTTGCAAAACCACTTTTCGCACTTGTGTTGGTGCAGGACACCACTTTTGCACTTGTATTAGTGTGGAAAAAACACTTTTTGCACTTGTGTTAGTGTTGAAAAACCACTTTTCGCACTTGTGTTAGTGTTGAAAAACCACTTTTCGCACTTGTGTTAGTGTTGAAAAACCACTTTTCGCACTTGTGTTGGTGCAGGAAACCACTTTTGCACTTGTATTAGTGTGGAAAAAACACTTTTTGCACTTGTGATAGTGTTGAAAAACCACTTTTGCACTTGTATTAGTGTGAAAAACCACTTTTCGCACTTGTGTTAGTGTTGAAAAACCACTTTTCGCGCTTGTGTTCGTGTTGAAAAACCACTTTTCGCACTTGTGTTGGTGCAGGGAACCACTTTTGCACTTGTATTAGTGTGGAAAAAACACTTTTTGCACTTGTGATAGTGTTGAAAAACCACTTTTCGCCCTTGTGTTAGTATTGAAAAACCACTTTTCGCACTTGTGTTAGTGTTGTAAAAGCACTTTTCGCACTTGTGTTGGTGCAGGAAACCACTTTTGCACTTGTATTAGTGTGGAAAAAACACTTTTTGCACTTGTGATAGTGTTGAAAAACCACTTTTCGCACTTGTGTTAGTGTTGAAAAACCACTTTTCGCACTTGTGTTGGTGCAGGGAACCACTTTTGCACTTGTATTAGTGTGGAAAAAACACTTTTTGCACTTGTGATAGTGTTGAAAAACCACTTTTCGCCCTTGTGTTAGTGTTGAAAAACCACTTTTCGCACTTGTGTTAGTGTTGAAAAACCACTTTTCGCACTTGTGTTGGTGCAGGAAACCACTTTTGCACTTGTATTAGTGTGGAAAAACCACTTTTCGCACTTGTGTTCATGTTGAAAAACCACTTTTCGCACTTGTGTTCATGTTGAAAAACCACTTTTCGCACTTGTGTTAGTGTTGAAAAACCACTTTTCGCACTCGTGTTGGTGCAGGAAACCACTTTTGCACTTGTATTAGTGTGGAAAAAACACTTTTTGCACTTGTGATAGTGTTGAAAAACCACTTTTCGCACTTGTGTTAGTGTTGAAAAACCACTTTTCGCACTTGTGTTGGTGCAGGAAACCACTTTTGCACTTGTATTAGTGTGGAAAAAACACTTTTTGCACTTGTGTTAGTGTTGAAAAACCACTTTTCGCACTTGTGTTGGTGCAGGAAACCACTTTTGCACTTGTATTAGTTTGGAAAAACCACTTTTCGCACTTGTGTTAGTGTTGAAAAACCACTTTTAGCACTTGTGTTAGTGTTGAAAAACCACTTTTCGCACTTGTGTTGTTGCAGGAAACCACTTTTGCACTTGTATTAGTGTGGAAAAAACACTTTTTGCACTTGTGATAGTGTTGAAAAACCACTTTTCGCACTTGTGTTAGTGTTGAAAAACCACTTTTCGCACTTGTGTTAGTGTTGAAAAACCACTTTTCGCACTTGTGTTAGTGTTGAAAAACCACTTTTCGCACTTGTGTTAGTGTTGAAAAACCACTTTTCGCACTTGTGTTGGTGCAGGAAACCACTTTTTGCACTTGTATTAGTGTGGAAAAAACACTTTTTGCACTTGTGATAGTGTTGAAAAACCACTTTTCGCACTTGTGTTGGTGCAGGAAACCACTTTTGCACTTGTATAAGTGTGGAAAAACCACTTTTTGCACTTGTGTTAGTGTTGAAAAACCACTTTTCGCACTTGTGTTGGTGCAGGAAACCACTTTTTGCACTTGTGATAGTGTTGAAAAACCTCTTTTCGCACTTGTGTTAGTGTTGAAAAACCACTTTTCGCACTTGTGTTGGTGCAGGAAACCACTTTTGCACTTGTATAAGTGTGGAAAAACCACTTTTTGCACTTGGCTTAGTGTTGAAAAACCACTTTTCGCACTTGTGTTAGTGTTGAAAAACCACTTTTCCCACTTGTGTTAGTGTTGAAAAACCACTTTTCGCACTTCTGTTAGTGTTGAAAAACCACTTTTCGCACTTGTGTTGGTGCAGGAAACCACTTTTGCACTTGTATTAGTGTGGAAAAACCACTTTTCACACTTGTGTTAGTGTTGAAAAACCACTTTTCACACTTGTGTTAGTGTTGAAAAACCACTTTTCACACTTGTGTTAGTGTTGAAAAACCACTTTTCGCAGTTGTGTTAGTGTTGAAAAACCACTTTTCGCACTTGTGTTGGTGCAGGAAACCACTTTTGCACTTGTATTAGTGTGGAAAAAACACTTTTTGCACTTATGGTAGTGTTGAAAAACCACTTTTTGCATTTGTGTTAGTGTTGAAAAACCACTTTTCGCACTTGTGTTAGTGTTGAAAAACCACTTTTCACACTTGTGTTGGTGCAGGAAACCACTTTTGCACTTGTATTAGTGTGGAAAAACCACTTTTCGCACTTGTGTTCATGTTGAAAAACCACTTTTCGCACTTGTGTTGGTGCAGGAAACCACTTTTGCACTTGTATTAGTGTGGAAAAAACACTTTTCGCACTTGTGTTAGTGTTGAAAAACCACTTTTCGCACTTGTGTTAGTGTTGAAAAACCACTTTTCGCACTTGTGTTGGTGCAGGAAACCACTTTTGCACTTGTATTGGTGTAGAAAAAACACTTTTTGCACTTGTGATAGTGTTGAAAAACCACTTTTCGCACTTGTGTTAGTGTTGAAAAAACACTTTTCGCACTTGTGTTGGTGCAGGAAACCACTTTTGCACTTGTATTAGTGTGGAAAAAACACTTTTCGCACTTGTGTTAGTGTTGAAAAACCACTTTTTGCACTTGTGATAGTGTTGAAAAACCACTTTTCGCACTTGTGTTAGTGTTGAAAAACCACTTTTCGCACTTGTGTTGGTGCAGGAAACCACTTTTGCACTTGTATTAGTGTGGAAAAAACACTTTTTGCACTTGTATTAGTGTGGAAAAACCACTTTTTGCACTTGTGATAGTGTTGAAAAACCACTTTTCGCACTTGTGTTAGTGTTGAAAAACCACTTTTCGCACTTGTGTTGGTGCAGGAAACCACTTTTGCACTTGTATAAGTGTGGAAAAACCACTTTTTGCACTTGTGTTAGTGTTGAAAAACCACTTTTCGCACTTGTGTTAGTGTTGAAAAACCAATTTCGCACTTGTGTTAGTGTTGAAAAACCACTTTTCGCACTTCTGTTAGTGTTGAAAAACCACTTTTCGCACTTGTGTTGGTGCAGGAAACCACTTTTGCACTTGTATTTGTGTAGAAAAACCACTTTTCACACTTGTGTTAGTGTTGAAAAACCACTTTTCGCACTTGTGTTAGTGTTGAAAAACCACTTTTCACACTTGTGTTGGTGCAGGAAACCACTTTTGCACTTGTATTAGTGTGGAAAAAACAATTTTTGCACTTGTGATAGTGTTGAAAGACCACTTTTTGCACTTGTGTTAGTGTTGAAAAACCACTTTTCGCACTTGTATTAGTGTGGAAAAAACACTTTTCGCACTTGTGTTAGTGTTGAAAAACCACTTTTCGCACTTGTGTTGGTGCAGGAAACCACTTTTGCACTTGTATTAGTGTGGAAAAAACACTTTTCTCACTTGTGTTAGTGTTGAAAAAGTACTTTTCGCACTTGTGTTCATGTTGAAAAACCACTTTTCGCACTTGTGTTAGTGTTGAAAAACCACTTTTCGCACTCGTGTTGGTGCAGGAAACCACTTTTGCACTTGTATTAGTTTGGAAAAACCACTTTTTGCACTTGTGTTAGTGTTGAAAAACCACTTTTCGCACTTGTGCTAGTGTTGAAAAACCACTTTTCGCACTTGTGTTGGTGCAGGAAACCACTTTTGCACTTGTATTGGTGTAGAAAAAACACTTTTTGCACTTGTGATAGTGTTGAAAAACCACTTTTCGCACTTGTGTTAGTGTTGAAAAAACACTTTTCGCACTTGTGTTGGTGCAGGAAACCACTTTTGCACTTGTATTAGTGTGGAAAAAACACTTTTCGCACTTGTGTTAGTGTTGAAAAACCACTTTTTGCACTTGTGATAGTGTTGAAAAACCACTTTTCGCACTTGTGTTAGTGTTGAAAAACCACTTTTCGCACTTGTGTTGGTGCAGGAAACCACTTTTGCACTTGTATTAGTGTGGAAAAAACACTTTTTGCACTTGTATTAGTGTGGAAAAACCACTTTTTGCACTTGTGATAGTGTTGAAAAACCACTTTTCGCACTTGTGTTAGTGTTGAAAAACCACTTTTCGCACTTGTGTTGGTGCAGGAAACCACTTTTGCACTTGTATAAGTGTGGAAAAACCACTTTTTGCACTTGTGTTAGTGTTGAAAAACCACTTTTCGCACTTGTGTTAGTGTTGAAAAACCAATTTCGCACTTGTGTTAGTGTTGAAAAACCACTTTTCGCACTTCTGTTAGTGTTGAAAAACCACTTTTCGCACTTGTGTTGGTGCAGGAAACCACTTTTGCACTTGTATTAGTGTAGAAAAACCACTTTTCACACTTGTGTTAGTGTTGAAAAACCACTTTTCGCACTTGTGTTAGTGTTGAAAAACCACTTTTCACACTTGTGTTGGTGCAGGAAACCACTTTTGCACTTGTATTAGTGTGGAAAAAACAATTTTTGCACTTGTGATAGTGTTGAAAGACCACTTTTTGCACTTGTGTTAGTGTTGAAAAACCACTTTTCGCACTTGTGTTAGTGTTGAAAAACCACTTTTCACACTTGTGTTGGTGCAGGAAACCACTTTTGCACTTGTATTAGTGTGGAAAAAACACTTTTCGCACTTGTGTTAGTGTTGAAAAACCACTTTTCGCACTTGTGTTGGTGCAGGAAACCACTTTTGCACTTGTATTAGTGTGGAAAAAACACTTTTCTCACTTGTGTTAGTGTTGAAAAAGTACTTTTCGCACTTGTGTTAGTGTTGCAAAACCACTTTTCGCACTTGTGTTGGTGCAGGACACCACTTTTGCACTTGTATTAGTGTGGAAAAAACACTTTTTGCACTTGTGTTAGTGTTGAAAAACCACTTTTCGCACTTGTGTTAGTGTTGAAAAACCACTTTTCGCACTTGTGTTAGTGTTGAAAAACCACTTTTCGCACTTGTGTTGGTGCAGGAAACCACTTTTGCACTTGTATTAGTGTGGAAAAAACACTTTTTGCACTTGTGATAGTGTTGAAAAACCACTTTTGCACTTGTATTAGTGTGAAAAACCACTTTTCGCACTTGTGTTAGTGTTGAAAAACCACTTTTCGCGCTTGTGTTCGTGTTGAAAAACCACTTTTCGCACTTGTGTTGGTGCAGGGAACCACTTTTGCACTTGTATTAGTGTGGAAAAAACACTTTTTGCACTTGTGATAGTGTTGAAAAACCACTTTTCGCCCTTGTGTTAGTATTGAAAAACCACTTTTCGCACTTGTGTTAGTGTTGTAAAAGCACTTTTCGCACTTGTGTTGGTGCAGGAAACCACTTTTGCACTTGTATTAGTGTGGAAAAAACACTTTTTGCACTTGTGATAGTGTTGAAAAACCACTTTTCGCACTTGTGTTAGTGTTGAAAAACCACTTTTCGCACTTGTGTTGGTGCAGGGAACCACTTTTGCACTTGTATTAGTGTGGAAAAAACACTTTTTGCACTTGTGATAGTGTTGAAAAACCACTTTTCGCCCTTGTGTTAGTGTTGAAAAACCACTTTTCGCACTTGTGTTAGTGTTGAAAAACCACTTTTCGCACTTGTGTTGGTGCAGGAAACCACTTTTGCACTTGTATTAGTGTGGAAAAACCACTTTTCGCACTTGTGTTCATGTTGAAAAACCACTTTTCGCACTTGTGTTCATGTTGAAAAACCACTTTTCGCACTTGTGTTAGTGTTGAAAAACCACTTTTCGCACTCGTGTTGGTGCAGGAAACCACTTTTGCACTTGTATTAGTGTGGAAAAAACACTTTTTGCACTTGTGATAGTGTTGAAAAACCACTTTTCGCACTTGTGTTAGTGTTGAAAAACCACTTTTCGCACTTGTGTTGGTGCAGGAAACCACTTTTGCACTTGTATTAGTGTGGAAAAAACACTTTTTGCACTTGTGTTAGTGTTGAAAAACCACTTTTCGCACTTGTGTTGGTGCAGGAAACCACTTTTGCACTTGTATTAGTTTGGAAAAAACACTTTTCGCACTTGTGTTAGTGTTGAAAAACCACTTTTAGCACTTGTGTTAGTGTTGAAAAACCACTTTTCGCACTTGTGTTGGTGCAGGAAACCACTTTTTGCACTTGTATTAGTGTGGAAAAAACACTTTTTGCACTTGTGATAGTGTTGAAAAACCACTTTTCGCACTTGTGTTGGTGCAGGAAACCACTTTTGCACTTGTATAAGTGTGGAAAAACCACTTTTTGCACTTGTGTTAGTGTTGAAAAACCACTTTTCGCACTTGTGTTGGTGCAGGAAACCACTTTTTGCACTTGTGATAGTGTTGAAAAACCTCTTTTCGCACTTGTGTTAGTGTTGAAAAACCACTTTTCGCACTTGTGTTGGTGCAGGAAACCACTTTTGCACTTGTATAAGTGTGGAAAAACCACTTTTTGCACTTGGCTTAGTGTTGAAAAACCACTTTTCGCACTTGTGTTAGTGTTGAAAAACCACTTTTCCCACTTGTGTTAGTGTTGAAAAACCACTTTTCGCACTTCTGTTAGTGTTGAAAAACCACTTTTCGCACTTGTGTTGGTGCAGGAAACCACTTTTGCACTTGTATTAGTGTGGAAAAACCACTTTTCACACTTGTGTTAGTGTTGAAAAACCACTTTTCACACTTGTGTTAGTGTTGAAAAACCACTTTTCACACTTGTGTTAGTGTTGAAAAACCACTTTTCGCAGTTGTGTTAGTGTTGAAAAACCACTTTTCGCACTTGTGTTGGTGCAGGAAACCACTTTTGCACTTGTATTAGTGTGGAAAAAACACTTTTTGCACTTATGGTAGTGTTGAAAAACCACTTTTTGCATTTGTGTTAGTGTTGAAAAACCACTTTTCGCACTTGTGTTAGTGTTGAAAAACCACTTTTCACACTTGTGTTGGTGCAGGAAACCACTTTTGCACTTGTATTAGTGTGGAAAAACCACTTTTCGCACTTGTGTTCATGTTGAAAAACCACTTTTCGCACTTGTGTTGGTGCAGGAAACCACTTTTGCACTTGTATTAGTGTGGAAAAAACACTTTTCGCACTTGTGTTAGTGTTGAAAAACCACTTTTCGCACTTGTGTTAGTGTTGAAAAACCACTTTTCGCACTTGTGTTGGTGCAGGAAACCACTTTTGCACTTGTATTGGTGTAGAAAAAACACTTTTTGCACTTGTGATAGTGTTGAAAAACCACTTTTCGCACTTGTGTTAGTGTTGAAAAAACACTTTTCGCACTTGTGTTGGTGCAGGAAACCACTTTTGCACTTGTATTAGTGTGGAAAAAACACTTTTCGCACTTGTGTTAGTGTTGAAAAACCACTTTTTGCACTTGTGATAGTGTTGAAAAACCACTTTTCGCACTTGTGTTAGTGTTGAAAAACCACTTTTCGCACTTGTGTTGGTGCAGGAAACCACTTTTGCACTTGTATTAGTGTGGAAAAAACACTTTTTGCACTTGTATTAGTGTGGAAAAACCACTTTTTGCACTTGTGATAGTGTTGAAAAACCACTTTTCGCACTTGTGTTAGTGTTGAAAAACCACTTTTCGCACTTGTGTTGGTGCAGGAAACCACTTTTGCACTTGTATAAGTGTGGAAAAACCACTTTTTGCACTTGTGTTAGTGTTGAAAAACCACTTTTCGCACTTGTGTTAGTGTTGAAAAACCAATTTCGCACTTGTGTTAGTGTTGAAAAACCACTTTTCGCACTTCTGTTAGTGTTGAAAAACCACTTTTCGCACTTGTGTTGGTGCAGGAAACCACTTTTGCACTTGTATTAGTGTAGAAAAACCACTTTTCACACTTGTGTTAGTGTTGAAAAACCACTTTTCGCACTTGTGTTAGTGTTGAAAAACCACTTTTCACACTTGTGTTGGTGCAGGAAACCACTTTTGCACTTGTATTAGTGTGGAAAAAACAATTTTTGCACTTGTGATAGTGTTGAAAGACCACTTTTTGCACTTGTGTTAGTGTTGAAAAACCACTTTTCGCACTTGTGTTAGTGTTGAAAAACCACTTTTCACACTTGTGTTGGTGCAGGAAACCACTTTTGCACTTGTATTAGTGTGGAAAAAACACTTTTCGCACTTGTGTTAGTGTTGAAAAACCACTTTTCACACTTGTGTTGGTGCAGGAAACCACTTTTGCACTTGTATTAGTGTGGAAAAAACACTTTTCTCACTTGTGTTAGTGTTGAAAAAGTACTTTTCGCACTTGTGTTCATGTTGAAAAACCACTTTTCGCACTTGTGTTAGTGTTGAAAAACCACTTTTCGCACTCGTGTTGGTGCAGGAAACCACTTTTGCACTTGTATTAGTTTGGAAAAACCACTTTTTGCACTTGTGTTAGTGTTGAAAAACCACTTTTCGCACTTGTGTTAGTGTTGAAAAACCACTTTTCGCACTTGTGTTGGTGCAGGAAACCACTTTTGCACTTGTATTGGTGTAGAAAAAACACTTTTTGCACTTGTGATAGTGTTGAAAAACCACTTTTCGCACTTGTGTTAGTGTTGAAAAAACACTTTTCGCACTTGTGTTGGTGCAGGAAACCACTTTTGCACTTGTATTAGTGTGGAAAAAACACTTTTCGCACTTGTGTTAGTGTTGAAAAACCACTTTTTGCACTTGTGATAGTGTTGAAAAACCACTTTTCGCACTTGTGTTAGTGTTGAAAAACCACTTTTCGCACTTGTGTTGGTGCAGGAAACCACTTTTGCACTTGTATTAGTGTGGAAAAAACACTTTTTGCACTTGTATTAGTGTGGAAAAACCACTTTTTGCACTTGTGATAGTGTTGAAAAACCACTTTTCGCACTTGTGTTAGTGTTGAAAAACCACTTTTCGCACTTGTGTTGGTGCAGGAAACCACTTTTGCACTTGTATAAGTGTGGAAAAAACCACTTTTTGCACTTGTGTTAGTGTTGAAAAACCACTTTTCGCACTTGTGTTAGTGTTGAAAAACCAATTTCGCACTTGTGTTAGTGTTTTAAAACCACTTTTCGCACTTCTGTTAGTGTTGAAAAACCACTTTTCGCACTTGTGTTGGTGCAGGAAACCACTTTTGCACTTGTATTAGTGTAGAAAACCCACTTTTCACACTTGTGTTAGTGTTGAAAAACCACTTTTCGCACTTGTGTTAGTGTTGAAAAACCACTTTTCACACTTGTGTTGGTGCAGGAAACCACTTTTGCACTTGTATTAGTGTGGAAAAAACAATTTTTGCACTTGTGATAGTGTTGAAAGACCACTTTTTGCACTTGTGTTAGTGTTGAAAAACCACTTTTCGCACTTGTGTTAGTGTTGAAAAACCACTTTTCACACTTGTGTTGGTGCAGGAAACCACTTTTGCACTTGTATTAGTGTGGAAAAAACACTTTTCGCACTTGTGTTAGTGTTGAAAAACCACTTTTCGCACTTGTGTTGTGCAGGAAACCACTTTTGCAACTTGTATTAGTGTGGAAAAAACACTTTTCTCACTTGTGTTAGTGTTGAAAAAGTACTTTTCGCACTTGTGTTAGTGTTGCAAAACCACTTTTCGCACTTGTGTTGGTGCAGGACACCACTTTTGCACTTGTATTAGTGTGGAAAAAACACTTTTTGCACTTGTGTTAGTGTTGAAAAACCACTTTTCGCACTTGTGTTAGTGTTGAAAAACCACTTTTCGCACTTGTGTTAGTGTTGAAAAACCACTTTTCGCACTTGTGTTGGTGCAGGAAACCACTTTTGCACTTGTATTAGTGTGGAAAAAACACTTTTTGCACTTGTGATAGTGTTGAAAAACCACTTTTGCACTTGTATTAGTGTGAAAAACCACTTTTCGCACTTGTGTTAGTGTTGAAAAACCACTTTTCGCGCTTGTTTTCGTGTTGAAAAACCACTTTTCGCACTTGTGTTGGTGCAGGGAACCACTTTTGCACTTGTATTAGTGTGGAAAAAACACTTTTTGCACTTGTGATAGTGTTGAAAAACCACTTTTCGCCCTTGTGTTAGTATTGAAAAACCACTTTTCGCACTTGTGTTAGTGTTGTAAAAGCACTTTTCGCACTTGTGTTGGTGCAGGAAACCACTTTTGCACTTGTATTAGTGTGGAAAAAACACTTTTTGCACTTGTGATAGTGTTGAAAAACCACTTTTCGCACTTGTGTTAGTGTTGAAAAACCACTTTTCGCACTTGTGTTGGTGCAGGGAACCACTTTTGCACTTGTATTAGTGTGGAAAAAACACTTTTTGCACTTGTGATAGTGTTGAAAAACCACTTTTCGCCCTTGTGTTAGTGTTGAAAAACCACTTTTCGCACTTGTGTTAGTGTTGAAAAACCACTTTTCGCACTTGTGTTGGTGCAGGAAACCACTTTTGCACTTGTATTAGTGTGGAAAAACCACTTTTCGCACTTGTGTTCATGTTGAAAAACCACTTTTCGCACTTGTGTTCATGTTGAAAAACCACTTTTCGCACTTGTGTTAGTGTTGAAAAACCACTTTTCGCACTCGTGTTGGTGCAGGAAACCACTTTTGCACTTGTATTAGTGTGGAAAAAACACTTTTTGCACTTGTGATAGTGTTGAAAAACCACTTTTCGCACTTGTGTTAGTGTTGAAAAACCACTTTTCGCACTTGTGTTGGTGCAGGAAACCACTTTTGCACTTGTATTAGTGTGGAAAAAACACTTTTTGCACTTGTGTTAGTGTTGAAAAACCACTTTTCGCACTTGTGTTGGTGCAGGAAACCACTTTTGCACTTGTATTAGTTTGGAAAAAACACTTTTCGCACTTGTGTTAGTGTTGAAAAACCACTTTTAGCACTTGTGTTAGTGTTGAAAAACCACTTTTCGCACTTGTGTTGTTGCAGGAAACCACTTTTGCACTTGTATTAGTGTGGAAAAAACACTTTTTGCACTTGTGATAGTGTTGAAAAACCACTTTTCGCACTTGTGTTAGTGTTGAAAAACCACTTTTCGCACTTGTGTTAGTGTTGAAAAACCACTTTTCGCACTTGTGTTAGTGTTGAAAAACCACTTTTCGCACTTGTGTTGGTGCAGGAAACCACTTTTTGCACTTGTATTAGTGTGGAAAAAACACTTTTTGCACTTGTGATAGTGTTGAAAAACCACTTTTCGCACTTGTGTTGGTGCAGGAAACCACTTTTGCACTTGTATAAGTGTGGAAAAACCACTTTTTGCACTTGTGTTAGTGTTGAAAAACCACTTTTCGCACTTGTGTTGGTGCAGGAAACCACTTTTTGCACTTGTGATAGTGTTGAAAAACATCTTTTCGCACTTGTGTTAGTGTTGAAAAACCACTTTTCGCACTTGTGTTGGTGCAGGAAACCACTTTTGCACTTGTATAAGTGTGGAAAAACCACTTTTTGCACTTGGCTTAGTGTTGAAAAACCACTTTTCGCACTTGTGTTAGTGTTGAAAAACCACTTTTCCCACTTGTGTTAGTGTTGAAAAACCACTTTTCGCACTTCTGTTAGTGTTGAAAAACCACTTTTCGCACTTGTGTTGGTGCAGGAAACCACTTTTGCACTTGTATTAGTGTGGAAAAACCACTTTTCACACTTGTGTTAGTGTTGAAAAACCACTTTTCACACTTGTGTTAGTGTTGAAAAACCACTTTTCACACTTGTGTTAGTGTTGAAAAACCACTTTTCGCAGTTGTGTTAGTGTTGAAAAACCACTTTTCGCACTTGTGTTGGTGCAGGAAACCACTTTTGCACTTGTATTAGTGTGGAAAAAACACTTTTTGCACTTATGGTAGTGTTGAAAAACCACTTTTTGCATTTGTGTTAGTGTTGAAAAACCACTTTTCGCACTTGTGTTAGTGTTGAAAAACCACTTTTCACACTTGTGTTGGTGCAGGAAACCACTTTTGCACTTGTATTAGTGTGGAAAAACCACTTTTCGCACTTGTGTTCATGTTGAAAAACCACTTTTCGCACTTGTGTTGGTGCAGGAAACCACTTTTGCACTTGTATTAGTGTGGAAAAAACACTTTTCGCACTTGTGTTAGTGTTGAAAAACCACTTTTCGCACTTGTGTTAGTGTTGAAAAACCACTTTTCGCACTTGTGTTGGTGCAGGAAACCACTTTTGCACTTGTATTGGTGTAGAAAAAACACTTTTTGCACTTGTGATAGTGTTGAAAAACCACTTTTCGCACTTGTGTTAGTGTTGAAAAAACACTTTTCGCACTTGTGTTGGTGCAGGAAACCACTTTTGCACTTGTATTAGTGTGGAAAAAACACTTTTCGCACTTGTGTTAGTGTTGAAAACCCACTTTTTGCACTTGTGATAGTGTTGAAAAACCACTTTTCGCACTTGTGTTAGTGTTGAAAAACCACTTTTCGCACTTGTGTTGGTGCAGGAAACCACTTTTGCACTTGTATTAGTGTGGAAAAAACACTTTTTGCACTTGTATTAGTGTGGAAAAACCACTTTTTGCACTTGTGATAGTGTTGAAAAACCACTTTTCGCACTTGTGTTAGTGTTGAAAAACCACTTTTCGCACTTGTGTTGGTGCAGGAAACCACTTTTGCACTTGTATAAGTGTGGAAAAACCACTTTTTGCACTTGTGTTAGTGTTGAAAAACCACTTTTCGCACTTGTGTTAGTGTTGAAAAACCAATTTCGCACTTGTGTTAGTGTTGAAAAACCACTTTTCGCACTTCTGTTAGTGTTGAAAAACCACTTTTCGCACTTGTGTTGGTGCAGGAAACCACTTTTGCACTTGTATTAGTGTAGAAAAACCACTTTTCACACTTGTGTTAGTGTTGAAAAACCACTTTTCGCACTTGTGTTAGTGTTGAAAAACCACTTTTCACACTTGTGTTGGTGCAGGAAACCACTTTTGCACTTGTATTAGTGTGGAAAAAACAATTTTTGCACTTGTGATAGTGTTGAAAGACCACTTTTTGCACTTGTGTTAGTGTTGAAAAACCACTTTTCGCACTTGTGTTAGTGTTGAAAAACCACTTTTCACACTTGTGTTGGTGCAGGAAACCACTTTTGCACTTGTATTAGTGTGGAAAAAACACTTTTCGCACTTGTGTTAGTGTTGAAAAACCACTTTTCACACTTGTGTTGGTGCAGGAAACCACTTTTGCACTTGTATTAGTGTGGAAAAAACACTTTTCTCACTTGTGTTAGTGTTGAAAAAGTACTTTTCGCACTTGTGTTAGTGTTGCAAAACCACTTTTCGCACTTGTGTTGGTGCAGGACACCACTTTTGCACTTGTATTAGTGTGGAAAAAACACTTTTTGCACTTGTGTTAGTGTTGAAAAACCACTTTTCGCACTTGTGTTAGTGTTGAAAAACCACTTTTCGCACTTGTGTTAGTGTTGAAAAACCACTTTTCGCACTTGTGTTGGTGCAGGAAACCACTTTTGCACTTGTATTAGTGTGGAAAAAACACTTTTTGCACTTGTGATAGTGTTGAAAAACCACTTTTGCACTTGTATTAGTGTGAAAAACCACTTTTCGCACTTGTGTTAGTGTTGAAAAACCACTTTTCGCGCTTGTGTTCGTGTTGAAAAACCACTTTTCGCACTTGTGTTGGTGCAGGGAACCACTTTTGCACTTGTATTAGTGTGGAAAAAACACTTTTTGCACTTGTGATAGTGTTGAAAAACCACTTTTCGCCCTTGTGTTAGTATTGAAAAACCACTTTTCGCACTTGTGTTAGTGTTGTAAAAGCACTTTTCGCACTTGTGTTGGTGCAGGAAACCACTTTTGCATTTGTATTAGTGTGGAAAAAACACTTTTTGCACTTGTGATAGTGTTGAAAAACCACTTTTCGCACTTGTGTTAGTGTTGAAAAACCACTTTTCGCACTTGTGTTGGTGCAGGGAACCACTTTTGCACTTGTATTAGTGTGGAAAAAACACTTTTTGCACTTGTGATAGTGTTGAAAAACCACTTTTCGCCCTTGTGTTAGTGTTGAAAAACCACTTTTCGCACTTGTGTTAGTGTTGAAAAACCACTTTTCGCACTTGTGTTGGTGCAGGAAACCACTTTTGCACTTGTATTAGTGTGGAAAAACCACTTTTCGCACTTGTGTTCATGTTGAAAAACCACTTTTCGCACTTGTGTTCATGTTGAAAAACCACTTTTCGCACTTGTGTTAGTGTTGAAAAACCACTTTTCGCACTCGTGTTGGTGCAGGAAACCACTTTTGCACTTGTATTAGTGTGGAAAAAACACTTTTTGCACTTGTGATAGTGTTGAAAAACCACTTTTCGCACTTGTGTTAGTGTTGAAAAACCACTTTTCGCACTTGTGTTGGTGCAGGAAACCACTTTTGCACTTGTATTAGTGTGGAAAAAACACTTTTTGCACTTGTGTTAGTGTTGAAAAACCACTTTTCGCACTTGTGTTGGTGCAGGAAACCACTTTTGCACTTGTATTAGTTTGGAAAAAACACTTTTCGCACTTGTGTTAGTGTTGAAAAACCACTTTTAGCACTTGTGTTAGTGTTGAAAAACCACTTTTCGCACTTGTGTTGTTGCAGGAAACCACTTTTGCACTTGTATTAGTGTGGAAAAAACACTTTTTGCACTTGTGATAGTGTTGAAAAACCACTTTTCGCACTTGTGTTAGTGTTGAAAAACCACTTTTCGCACTTGTGTTAGTGTTGAAAAACCACTTTTCGCACTTGTGTTAGTGTTGAAAAACCACTTTTCGCACTTGTGTTAGTGTTGAAAAACCACTTTTCGCACTTGTGTTGGTGCAGGAAACCACTTTTTGCACTTGTATTAGTGTGGAAAAAACACTTTTTGCACTTGTGATAGTGTTGAAAAACCACTTTTCGCACTTGTGTTGGTGCAGGAAACCACTTTTGCACTTGTATAAGTGTGGAAAAACCACTTTTTGCACTTGTGTTAGTGTTGAAAAACCACTTTTCGCACTTGTGTTGGTGCAGGAAACCACTTTTTGCACTTGTGATAGTGTTGAAAAACCTCTTTTCGCACTTGTGTTAGTGTTGAAAAACCACTTTTCGCACTTGTGTTGGTGCAGGAAACCACTTTTGCACTTGTATAAGTGTGGAAAAACCACTTTTTGCACTTGGCTTAGTGTTGAAAAACCACTTTTCGCACTTGTGTTAGTGTTGAAAAACCACTTTTCCCACTTGTGTTAGTGTTGAAAAACCACTTTTCGCACTTCTGTTAGTGTTGAAAAACCACTTTTCGCACTTGTGTTGGTGCAGGAAACCACTTTTGCACTTGTATTAGTGTGGAAAAACCACTTTTCACACTTGTGTTAGTGTTGAAAAACCACTTTTCACACTTGTGTTAGTGTTGAAAAACCACTTTTCACACTTGTGTTAGTGTTGAAAAACCACTTTTCGCAGTTGTGTTAGTGTTGAAAAACCACTTTTCGCACTTGTGTTGGTGCAGGAAACCACTTTTGCACTTGTATTAGTGTGGAAAAAACACTTTTTGCACTTATGGTAGTGTTGAAAAACCACTTTTTGCATTTGTGTTAGTGTTGAAAAACCACTTTTCGCACTTGTGTTAGTGTTGAAAAACCACTTTTCACACTTGTGTTGGTGCAGGAAACCACTTTTGCACTTGTATTAGTGTGGAAAAACCACTTTTCGCACTTGTGTTCATGTTGAAAAACCACTTTTCGCACTTGTGTTGGTGCAGGAAACCACTTTTGCACTTGTATTAGTGTGGAAAAAACACTTTCCTCACTTGTGTTAGTGTTGAAAAACTACTTTTCGCACTTGTGTTAGTGTTGAAAAACCACTTTTCGCACTTGTGTTGGTGCAGGAAACCACTTTTGCACTTGTATTAGTGTGGAAAAAACACTTTTTTCACTTGTGTTAGTGTTGAAAAACCACTTTTCGCACTTGTGTTAGTGTTGAAAAACCACTTTTCGCACTTGTATTGGTGCAGGAAACCACTTTTGCACTTGTATTAGTGTGGAAAAAACACTTTTTGCACTTGTGATAGTGTTGAAAAACCACTTTTCGCACTTGTGTTGGTGCAGGAAACCACTTTTGCACTTGTATTATTGTGGAAAAAACACTTTTCGCACTTGTGTTAGTGTTGAAAAACCACTTTTTGCACTTGTGATAGTGTTGAAAAACCACTTTTCGCACTTGTGTTAGTGTTGAAAAACCACTTTTCGCACTTGTGTTGGTGCAGGAAACCACTTTTGCACTTGTATTAGTGTGGAAAAAACACTTTTTGCACTTGTGATAGTGTTGAAAAACCACTTTTCGCACTTGTGTTAGTGTTGAAAAACCACTTTTCGCACTTGTGTTGGTGCAGGAAACCACTATTGCACTTGTATTAGTGTGAAAAACCACTTTTCGCACTTGTGTTAGTGTTGAAAAACCACTTTTCGCACTTGTGTTGGTGCAGGGAACCACTTTTGCACTTGTATTAGTGTGGAAAAAACACTTTTTGCACTTGTGATAGTGTTGAAAAACCACTTTTCGCCCTTGTGTTAGTATTGAAAAACCACTTTTCGCACTTGTGTTAGTGTTGAAAAACCACTTTTCGCACTTGTGTTGGTGCAGGAAACCACTTTTGCACTTGTATTAGTGTGGAAAAAACACTTTTTGCACTTGTGGTAGTGTTGAAAAACCACTTTTCGCACTTGTGTTGGTGCAGGAAACCACTTTTGCACTTGTATTAGTGTGGAAAAAACACTTTTCGCACTTGTGTTAGTGTTGAAAAACCACTTTTTGCACTTGTGATAGTGTTGAAAAACCACTTTTCGCACTTGTGTTAGTGTTGAAAAACCACTTTTCGCACTTGTGTTGGTGCAGGAAACCACTTTTGCACTTGTATTAGTGTGGAAAAAACACTTTTTGCACTTGTGATAGTGTTGAAAAACCACTTTTCGCACTTGTGTTAGTGTTGAAAAACCACTTTTCGCACTTGTGTTGGTGCAGGAAACCACTATTGCACTTGTATTAGTGTGAAAAACCACTTTTCGCACTTGTGTTAGTGTTGAAAAACCACTTTTTGCACTTGTGTTGGTGCAGGGAACCACTTTTGCACTTGTATTAGTGTGGAAAAAACACTTTTTGCACTTGTGATAGTGTTGAAAAACCACTTTTCGCCCTTGTGTTAGTATTGAAAAACCACTTTTCGCACTTGTGTTAGTGTTGAAAAACCACTTTTCGCACTTGTGTTGGTGCAGGAAACCACTTTTGCACTTGTATTAGTGTGGAAAAAACACTTTTTGCACTTGTGGTAGTGTTGAAAAACCACTTTTCGCACTTGTGTTGGTGCAGGAAACCACTTTTGCACTTGTATTAGTGTGGAAAAAACACTTTTCGCACTTGTGTTAGTGTTGAAAAACCACTTTTTGCACTTGTGATAGTGTTGAAAAACCACTTTTCGCACTTGTGTTAGTGTTGAAAAACCACTTTTCGCACTTGTGTTGGTGCAGGAAACCACTTTTGCACTTGTATTAGTGTGGAAAAAACACTTTTTGCACTTGTGATAGTGTTGAAAAACCACTTTTCGCACTTGTGTTAGTGTTGAAAAACCACTTTTCGCACTTGTGTTGGTGCAGGAAACCACTTTTGCACTTGTATTAGTGTGAAAAACCACTTTTCGCACTTGTGTTAGTGTTGAAAAACCACTTTTCGCACTTGTGTTCGTGTTGAAAAACCACTTTTCGCACTTGTGTTGGTGCAGGGAACCACTTTTGCACTTGTATTAGTGTGGAAAAAACAGTTTTTGCACTTGTGTTAGTGTTGAAAAACCACTTTTTGCACTTGTGATAGTGTTGAAAAACCACTTTTCGCACTTGTGTTAGTGTTGAAAAACCACTTTTCGCACTTGTGTTGGTGCAGGAAACCACTTTTGCATTTGTATTAGTGTGGAAAAAACACTTTTTGCACTTGTATTAGTGTGGAAAAACCACTTTTTGCACTTGTGATAGTGTTGAAAAACCACTTTTCGCACTTGTGTTAGTGTTGAAAAACCACTTTTCGCACTTGTGTTGGTGCAGGAAACCACTTTTGCACTTGTATAAGTGTGGAAAAACCACTTTTTGCACTTGTGTTAGTGTTGAAAAACCACTTTTCGCACTTGTGTTAGTGTTGAAAAACCAATTTCGCACTTGTGTTAGTGTTGAAAAACCACTTTTCGCACTTCTGTTAGTGTTGAAAAACCACTTTTCGCACTTGTGTTGGTGCAGGAAACCACTTTTGCACTTGTATTAGTGTAGAAAAACCACTTTTCACACTTGTGTTAGTGTTGAAAAACCACTTTTCGCACTTGTGTTAGTGTTGAAAAACCACTTTTCACACTTGTGTTGGTGCAGGAAACCACTTTTGCACTTGTATTAGTGTGGAAAAAACAATTTTTGCACTTGTGATAGTGTTGAAAGACCACTTTTTGCACTTGTGTTAGTGTTGAAAAACCACTTTTCGCACTTGTGTTAGTGTTGAAAAACCACTTTTCACACTTGTGTTGGTGCAGGAAACCACTTTTGCACTTGTATTAGTGTGGAAAAAACACTTTTCGCACTTGTGTTAGTGTTGAAAAACCACTTTTCGCACTTGTGTTGGTGCAGGAAACCACTTTTGCACTTGTATTAGTGTGGAAAAAACACTTTTCTCACTTGTGTTAGTGTTGAAAAAGTACTTTTCGCACTTGTGTTAGTGTTGCAAAACCACTTTTCGCACTTGTGTTGGTGCAGGACACCACTTTTGCACTTGTATTAGTGTGGAAAAAACACTTTTTGCACTTGTGTTAGTGTTGAAAAACCACTTTTCGCACTTGTGTTAGTGTTGAAAAACCACTTTTCGCACTTGTGTTAGTGTTGAAAAACCACTTTTCGCACTTGTGTTGGTGCAGGAAACCACTTTTGCACTTGTATTAGTGTGGAAAAAACACTTTTTGCACTTGTGATAGTGTTGAAAAACCACTTTTGCACTTGTATTAGTGTGAAAAACCACTTTTCGCACTTGTGTTAGTGTTGAAAAACCACTTTTCGCGCTTGTGTTCGTGTTGAAAAACCACTTTTCGCACTTGTGTTGGTGCAGGGAACCACTTTTGCACTTGTATTAGTGTGGAAAAAACACTTTTTGCACTTGTGATAGTGTTGAAAAACCACTTTTCGCCCTTGTGTTAGTATTGAAAAACCACTTTTCGCACTTGTGTTAGTGTTGTAAAAGCACTTTTCGCACTTGTGTTGGTGCAGGAAACCACTTTTGCACTTGTATTAGTGTGGAAAAAACACTTTTTGCACTTGTGATAGTGTTGAAAAACCACTTTTCGCACTTGTGTTAGTGTTGAAAAACCACTTTTCGCACTTGTGTTGGTGCAGGGAACCACTTTTGCACTTGTATTAGTGTGGAAAAAACACTTTTTGCACTTGTGATAGTGTTGAAAAACCACTTTTCGCCCTTGTGTTAGTGTTGAAAAACCACTTTTCGCACTTGTGTTAGTGTTGAAAAACCACTTTTCGCACTTGTGTTGGTGCAGGAAACCACTTTTGCACTTGTATTAGTGTGGAAAAACCACTTTTCGCACTTGTGTTCATGTTGAAAAACCACTTTTCGCACTTGTGTTCATGTTGAAAAACCACTTTTCGCACTTGTGTTAGTGTTGAAAAACCACTTTTCGCACTCGTGTTGGTGCAGGAAACCACTTTTGCACTTGTATTAGTGTGGAAAAAACACTTTTTGCACTTGTGATAGTGTTGAAAAACCACTTTTCGCACTTGTGTTAGTGTTGAAAAACCACTTTTCGCACTTGTGTTGGTGCAGGAAACCACTTTTGCACTTGTATTAGTGTGGAAAAAACACTTTTTGCACTTGTGTTAGTGTTGAAAAACCACTTTTCGCACTTGTGTTGGTGCAGGAAACCACTTTTGCACTTGTATTAGTTTGGAAAAAACACTTTTCGCACTTGTGTTAGTGTTGAAAAACCACTTTTAGCACTTGTGTTAGTGTTGAAAAACCACTTTTCGCACTTGTGTTGTTGCAGGAAACCACTTTTGCACTTGTATTAGTGTGGAAAAAACACTTTTTGCACTTGTGATAGTGTTGAAAAACCACTTTTCGCACTTGTGTTAGTGTTGAAAAACCACTTTTCGCACTTGTGTTAGTGTTGAAAAACCACTTTTCGCACTTGTGTTAGTGTTGAAAAACCACTTTTCGCACTTGTGTTAGTGTTGAAAAACCACTTTTCGCACTTGTGTTGGTGCAGGAAACCACTTTTTGCACTTGTATTAGTGTGGAAAAAACACTTTTTGCACTTGTGATAGTGTTGAAAAACCACTTTTCGCACTTGTGTTGGTGCAGGAAACCACTTTTGCACTTGTATAAGTGTGGAAAAACCACTTTTTGCACTTGTGTTAGTGTTGAAAAACCACTTTTCGCACTTGTGTTGGTGCAGGAAACCACTTTTTGCACTTGTGATAGTGTTGAAAAACCTCTTTTCGCACTTGTGTTAGTGTTGAAAAACCACTTTTCGCACTTGTGTTGGTGCAGGAAACCACTTTTGCACTTGTATAAGTGTGGAAAAACCACTTTTTGCACTTGGCTTAGTGTTGAAAAACCACTTTTCGCACTTGTGTTAGTGTTGAAAAACCACTTTTCCCACTTGTGTTAGTGTTGAAAAACCACTTTTCGCACTTCTGTTAGTGTTGAAAAACCACTTTTCGCACTTGTGTTGGTGCAGGAAACCACTTTTGCACTTGTATTAGTGTGGAAAAACCACTTTTCACACTTGTGTTAGTGTTGAAAAACCACTTTTCACACTTGTGTTAGTGTTGAAAAACCACTTTTCACACTTGTGTTAGTGTTGAAAAACCACTTTTCGCAGTTGTGTTAGTGTTGAAAAACCACTTTTCGCACTTGTGTTGGTGCAGGAAACCACTTTTGCACTTGTATTAGTGTGGAAAAAACACTTTTTGCACTTATGGTAGTGTTGAAAAACCACTTTTTGCATTTGTGTTAGTGTTGAAAAACCACTTTTCGCACTTGTGTTAGTGTTGAAAAACCACTTTTCACACTTGTGTTGGTGCAGGAAACCACTTTTGCACTTGTATTAGTGTGGAAAAACCACTTTTCGCACTTGTGTTCATGTTGAAAAACCACTTTTCGCACTTGTGTTGGTGCAGGAAACCACTTTTGCACTTGTATTAGTGTGGAAAAAACACTTTTCGCACTTGTGTTAGTGTTGAAAAACCACTTTTCGCACTTGTGTTAGTGTTGAAAAACCACTTTTCGCACTTGTGTTGGTGCAGGAAACCACTTTTGCACTTGTATTGGTGTAGAAAAAACACTTTTTGCACTTGTGATAGTGTTGAAAAACCACTTTTCGCACTTGTGTTAGTGTTGAAAAAACACTTTTCGCACTTGTGTTGGTGCAGGAAACCACTTTTGCACTTGTATTAATGTGGAAAAAACACTTTTCGCACTTGTGTTAGTGTTGAAAAACCACTTTTTGCACTTGTGATAGTGTTGAAAAACCACTTTTCGCACTTGTGTTAGTGTTGAAAAACCACTTTTCGCACTTGTGTTGGTGCAGGAAACCACTTTTGCACTTGTATTAGTGTGGAAAAAACACTTTTTGCACTTGTATTAGTGTGGAAAAACCACTTTTTGCACTTGTGATAGTGTTGAAAAACCACTTTTCGCATTTGTGTTAGTGTTGAAAAACCACTTTTCGCACTTGTGTTGGTGCAGGAAACCACTTTTGCACTTGTATAAGTGTGGAAAAACCACTTTTTGCACTTGTGTTAGTGTTGAAAAACCACTTTTCGCACTTGTGTTAGTGTTGAAAAACCAATTTCGCACTTGTGTTAGTGTTGAAAAACCACTTTTCGCACTTCTGTTAGTGTTGAAAAACCACTTTTCGCACTTGTGTTGGTGCAGGAAACCACTTTTGCACTTGTATTAGTGTAGAAAAACCACTTTTCACACTTGTGTTAGTGTTGAAAAACCACTTTTCGCACTTGTGTTAGTGTTGAAAAACCACTTTTCACACTTGTGTTGGTGCAGGAAACCACTTTTGCACTTGTATTAGTGTGGAAAAAACAATTTTTGCACTTGTGATAGTGTTGAAAGACCACTTTTTGCACTTGTGTTAGTGTTGAAAAACCACTTTTCGCACTTGTGTTAGTGTTGAAAAACCACTTTTCACACTTGTGTTGGTGCAGGAAACCACTTTTGCACTTGTATTAGTGTGGAAAAAACACTTTTCGCACTTGTGTTAGTGTTGAAAAACCACTTTTCGCACTTGTGTTGGTGCAGGAAACCACTTTTGCACTTGTATTAGTGTGGAAAAAACACTTTTCTCACTTGTGTTAGTGTTGAAAAAGTACTTTTCGCACTTGTGTTAGTGTTGCAAAACCACTTTTCGCACTTGTGTTGGTGCAGGACACCACTTTTGCACTTGTATTAGTGTGGAAAAAACACTTTTTGCACTTGTGTTAGTGTTGAAAAACCACTTTTCGCACTTGTGTTAGTGTTGAAAAACCACTTTTCGCACTTGTGTTAGTGTTGAAAAACCACTTTTCGCACTTGTGTTGGTGCAGGAAACCACTTTTGCACTTGTATTAGTGTGGAAAAAACACTTTTTGCACTTGTGATAGTGTTGAAAAACCACTTTTGCACTTGTATTAGTGTGAAAAACCACTTTTCGCACTTGTGTTAGTGTTGAAAAACCACTTTTCGCGCTTGTGTTCGTGTTGAAAAACCACTTTTCGCACTTGTGTTGGTGCAGGGAACCACTTTTGCACTTGTATTAGTGTGGAAAAAACACTTTTTGCACTTGTGATGGTGTTGAAAAACCACTTTTCGCCCTTGTGTTAGTATTGAAAAACCACTTTTCGCACTTGTGTTAGTGTTGTAAAAGCACTTTTCGCACTTGTGTTGGTGCAGGAAACCACTTTTGCACTTGTATTAGTGTGGAAAAAACACTTTTTGCACTTGTGATAGTGTTGAAAAACCACTTTTCGCACTTGTGTTGGTGCAGGAAACCACTTTTGCACTTGTATAAGTGTGGAAAAACCACTTTTTGCACTTGTGTTAGTGTTGAAAAACCACTTTTCGCACTTGTGTTGGTGCAGGAAACCACTTTTTGCACTTGTGATAGTGTTGAAAAACCTCTTTTCGCACTTGTGTTAGTGTTGAAAAACCACTTTTCGCACTTGTGTTGGTGCAGGAAACCACTTTTGCACTTGTATAAGTGTGGAAAAACCACTTTTTGCACTTGGCTTAGTGTTGAAAAACCACTTTTCGCACTTGTGTTAGTGTTGAAAAACCACTTTTCCCACTTGTGTTAGTGTTGAAAAACCACTTTTCGCACTTCTGTTAGTGTTGAAAAACCACTTTTCGCACTTGTGTTGGTGCAGGAAACCACTTTTGCACTTGTATTAGTGTGGAAAAACCACTTTTCACACTTGTGTTAGTGTTGAAAAACCACTTTTCACACTTGTGTTAGTGTTGAAAAACCACTTTTCACACTTGTGTTAGTGTTGAAAAACCACTTTTCGCAGTTGTGTTAGTGTTGAAAAACCACTTTTCGCACTTGTGTTGGTGCAGGAAACCACTTTTGCACTTGTATTAGTGTGGAAAAAACACTTTTTGCACTTATGGTAGTGTTGAAAAACCACTTTTTGCATTTGTGTTAGTGTTGAAAAACCACTTTTCGCACTTGTGTTAGTGTTGAAAAACCACTTTTCACACTTGTGTTGGTGCAGGAAACCACTTTTGCACTTGTATTAGTGTGGAAAAACCACTTTTCGCACTTGTGTTCATGTTGAAAAACCACTTTTCGCACTTGTGTTGGTGCAGGAAACCACTTTTGCACTTGTATTAGTGTGGAAAAAACACTTTTCGCACTTGTGTTAGTGTTGAAAAACCACTTTTCGCACTTGTGTTAGTGTTGAAAAACCACTTTTCGCACTTGTGTTGGTGCAGGAAACCACTTTTGCACTTGTATTGGTGTAGAAAAAACACTTTTTGCACTTGTGATAGTGTTGAAAAACCACTTTTCGCACTTGTGTTAGTGTTGAAAAAACACTTTTCGCACTTGTGTTGGTGCAGGAAACCACTTTTGCACTTGTATTAATGTGGAAAAAACACTTTTCGCACTTGTGTTAGTGTTGAAAAACCACTTTTTGCACTTGTGATAGTGTTGAAAAACCACTTTTCGCACTTGTGTTAGTGTTGAAAAACCACTTTTCGCACTTGTGTTGGTGCAGGAAACCACTTTTGCACTTGTATTAGTGTGGAAAAAACACTTTTTGCACTTGTATTAGTGTGGAAAAACCACTTTTTGCACTTGTGATAGTGTTGAAAAACCACTTTTCGCATTTGTGTTAGTGTTGAAAAACCACTTTTCGCACTTGTGTTGGTGCAGGAAACCACTTTTGCACTTGTATAAGTGTGGAAAAACCACTTTTTGCACTTGTGTTAGTGTTGAAAAACCACTTTTCGCACTTGTGTTAGTGTTGAAAAACCAATTTCGCACTTGTGTTAGTGTTGAAAAACCACTTTTCGCACTTCTGTTAGTGTTGAAAAACCACTTTTCGCACTTGTGTTGGTGCAGGAAACCACTTTTGCACTTGTATTAGTGTAGAAAAACCACTTTTCACACTTGTGTTAGTGTTGAAAAACCACTTTTCGCACTTGTGTTAGTGTTGAAAAACCACTTTTCACACTTGTGTTGGTGCAGGAAACCACTTTTGCACTTGTATTAGTGTGGAAAAAACAATTTTTGCACTTGTGATAGTGTTGAAAGACCACTTTTTGCACTTGTGTTAGTGTTGAAAAACCACTTTTCGCACTTGTGTTAGTGTTGAAAAACCACTTTTCACACTTGTGTTGGTGCAGGAAACCACTTTTGCACTTGTATTAGTGTGGAAAAAACACTTTTCGCACTTGTGTTAGTGTTGAAAAACCACTTTTCGCACTTGTGTTGGTGCAGGAAACCACTTTTGCACTTGTATTAGTGTGGAAAAAACACTTTTCTCACTTGTGTTAGTGTTGAAAAAGTACTTTTCGCACTTGTGTTAGTGTTGCAAAACCACTTTTCGCACTTGTGTTGGTGCAGGACACCACTTTTGCACTTGTATTAGTGTGGAAAAAACACTTTTTGCACTTGTGTTAGTGTTGAAAAACCACTTTTCGCACTTGTGTTAGTGTTGAAAAACCACTTTTCGCACTTGTGTTAGTGTTGAAAAACCACTTTTCGCACTTGTGTTGGTGCAGGAAACCACTTTTGCACTTGTATTAGTGTGGAAAAAACACTTTTTGCACTTGTGATAGTGTTGAAAAACCACTTTTGCACTTGTATTAGTGTGAAAAACCACTTTTCGCACTTGTGTTAGTGTTGAAAAACCACTTTTCGCGCTTGTGTTCGTGTTGAAAAACCACTTTTCGCACTTGTGTTGGTGCAGGGAACCACTTTTGCACTTGTATTAGTGTGGAAAAAACACTTTTTGCACTTGTGATAGTGTTGAAAAACCACTTTTCGCCCTTGTGTTAGTATTGAAAAACCACTTTTCGCACTTGTGTTAGTGTTGTAAAAGCACTTTTCGCACTTGTGTTGGTGCAGGAAACCACTTTTGCACTTGTATTAGTGTGGAAAAAACACTTTTTGCACTTGTGATAGTGTTGAAAAACCACTTTTCGCACTTGTGTTAGTGTTGAAAAACCACTTTTCGCACTTGTGTTGGTGCAGGGAACCACTTTTGCACTTGTATTAGTGTGGAAAAAACACTTTTTGCACTTGTGATAGTGTTGAAAAACCACTTTTCGCCCTTGTGTTAGTGTTGAAAAACCACTTTTCGCACTTGTGTTAGTGTTGAAAAACCACTTTTCGCACTTGTGTTGGTGCAGGAAACCACTTTTGCACTTGTATTAGTGTGGAAAAACCACTTTTCGCACTTGTGTTCATGTTGAAAAACCACTTTTCGCACTTGTGTTCATGTTGAAAAACCACTTTTCGCACTTGTGTTAGTGTTGAAAAACCACTTTTCGCACTCGTGTTGGTGCAGGAAACCACTTTTGCACTTGTATTAGTGTGGAAAAAACACTTTTTGCACTTGTGATAGTGTTGAAAAACCACTTTTCGCACTTGTGTTAGTGTTGAAAAACCACTTTTCGCACTTGTGTTGGTGCAGGAAACCACTTTTGCACTTGTATTAGTGTGGAAAAAACACTTTTTGCACTTGTGTTAGTGTTGAAAAACCACTTTTCGCACTTGTGTTGGTGCAGGAAACCACTTTTGCACTTGTATTAGTTTGGAAAAAACACTTTTCGCACTTGTGTTAGTGTTGAAAAACCACTTTTAGCACTTGTGTTAGTGTTGAAAAACCACTTTTCGCACTTGTGTTGTTGCAGGAAACCACTTTTGCACTTGTATTAGTGTGGAAAAAACACTTTTTGCACTTGTGATAGTGTTGAAAAACCACTTTTCGCACTTGTGTTAGTGTTGAAAAACCACTTTTCGCACTTGTGTTAGTGTTGAAAAACCACTTTTCGCACTTGTGTTAGTGTTGAAAAACCACTTTTCGCACTTGTGTTAGTGTTGAAAAACCACTTTTCGCACTTGTGTTGGTGCAGGAAACCACTTTTTGCACTTGTATTAGTGTGGAAAAAACACTTTTTGCACTTGTGATAGTGTTGAAAAACCACTTTTCGCACTTGTGTTGGTGCAGGAAACCACTTTTGCACTTGTATAAGTGTGGAAAAACCACTTTTTGCACTTGTGTTAGTGTTGAAAAACCACTTTTCGCACTTGTGTTGGTGCAGGAAACCACTTTTTGCACTTGTGATAGTGTTGAAAAACCTCTTTTCGCACTTGTGTTAGTGTTGAAAAACCAGTTTTCGCACTTGTGTTGGTGCAGGAAACCACTTTTGCACTTGTATAAGTGTGGAAAAACCACTTTTTGCACTTGGCTTAGTGTTGAAAAACCACTTTTCGCACTTGTGTTAGTGTTGAAAAACCACTTTTCCCACTTGTGTTAGTGTTGAAAAACCACTTTTCGCACTTCTGTTAGTGTTGAAAAACCACTTTTCGCACTTGTGTTGGTGCAGGAAACCACTTTTGCACTTGTATTAGTGTGGAAAAACCACTTTTCACACTTGTGTTAGTGTTGAAAAACCACTTTTCACACTTGTGTTAGTGTTGAAAAACCACTTTTCACACTTGTGTTAGTGTTGAAAAACCACTTTTCGCAGTTGTGTTAGTGTTGAAAAACCACTTTTCGCACTTGTGTTGGTGCAGGAAACCACTTTTGCACTTGTATTAGTGTGGAAAAAACACTTTTTGCACTTATGGTAGTGTTGAAAAACCACTTTTTGCATTTGTGTTAGTGTTGAAAAACCACTTTTCGCACTTGTGTTAGTGTTGAAAAACCACTTTTCACACTTGTGTTGGTGCAGGAAACCACTTTTGCACTTGTATTAGTGTGGAAAAACCACTTTTCGCACTTGTGTTCATGTTGAAAAACCACTTTTCGCACTTGTGTTGGTGCAGGAAACCACTTTTGCACTTGTATTAGTGTGGAAAAAACACTTTCCTCACTTGTGTTAGTGTTGAAAAACTACTTTTCGCACTTGTGTTAGTGTTGAAAAACCACTTTTCGCACTTGTGTTGGTGCAGGAAACCACTTTTGCACTTGTATTAGTGTGGAAAAAACACTTTTTTCACTTGTGTTAGTGTTGAAAAACCACTTTTCGCACTTGTGTTAGTGTTGAAAAACCACTTTTCGCACTTGTATTGGTGCAGGAAACCACTTTTGCACTTGTATTAGTGTGGAAAAAACACTTTTTGCACTTGTGATAGTGTTGAAAAACCACTTTTCGCACTTGTGTTGGTGCAGGAAACCACTTTTGCACTTGTATTAGTGTGGAAAAAACACTTTTCGCACTTGTGTTAGTGTTGAAAAACCACTTTTTGCACTTGTGATAGTGTTGAAAAACCACTTTTCGCACTTGTGTTAGTGTTGAAAAACCACTTTTCGCACTTGTGTTGGTGCAGGAAACCACTTTTGCACTTGTATTAGTGTGGAAAAAACACTTTTTGCACTTGTGATAGTGTTGAAAAACCACTTTTCGCACTTGTGTTAGTGTTGAAAAACCACTTTTCGCACTTGTGTTGGTGCAGGAAACCACTATTGCACTTGTATTAGTGTGAAAAACCACTTTTCGCACTTGTGTTAGTGTTGAAAAACCACTTTTCGCACTTGTGTTGGTGCAGGGAACCACTTTTGCACTTGTATTAGTGTGGAAAAAACACTTTTTGCACTTGTGATAGTGTTGAAAAACCACTTTTCGCCCTTGTGTTAGTATTGAAAAACCACTTTTCGCACTTGTGTTAGTGTTGAAAAACCACTTTTCGCACTTGTGTTGGTGCAGGAAACCACTTTTGCACTTGTATTAGTGTGGAAAAAACACTTTTTGCACTTGTGGTAGTGTTGAAAAACCACTTTTCGCACTTGTGTTGGTGCAGGAAACCACTTTTGCACTTGTATTAGTGTGGAAAAAACACTTTTCGCACTTGTGTTAGTGTTGAAAAACCACTTTTTGCACTTGTGATAGTGTTGAAAAACCACTTTTCGCACTTGTGTTAGTGTTGAAAAACCACTTTTCGCACTTGTGTTGGTGCAGGAAACCACTTTTGCACTTGTATTAGTGTGGAAAAAACACTTTTTGCACTTGTGATAGTGTTGAAAAACCACTTTTCGCACTTGTGTTAGTGTTGAAAAACCACTTTTCGCACTTGTGTTGGTGCAGGAAACCACTTTTGCACTTGTATTAGTGTGAAAAACCACTTTTCGCACTTGTGTTAGTGTTGAAAAACCACTTTTCGCACTTGTGTTCGTGTTGAAAAACCACTTTTCGCACTTGTGTTGGTGCAGGGAACCACTTTTGCACTTGTATTAGTGTGGAAAAAACAGTTTTTGCACTTGTGATAGTGTTGAAAAGCCACTTTTCGCTCTTGTGTTAGTATTGAAAAACCACTTTTCGCACTTGTGTTAGTGTTGAAAAACCACTTTTCGCACTTGTGTTAGTGCAGGAAACCACTTTAACCCTTGTATTAGTGTGGAAAAAACACTTTTTGCACTTGTGATAGTGTTGAAAAACCACTTTTCGCACTTGTGTTAGTGTTGAAAAACCACTTTTCGCACTTGTATTGGTGCAGGGAACCACTTTTGCACTTGTATTAGTGTGGAAAAAACACTTTTTGCACTTGTGATAGTGTTGAAAAACCACTTTTCGCCCTTGTGTTAGTGTTGAAAAACCACTTTTCGCACTTGTGTTAGTGTTGAAAAACCACTTTTCGCACTTGTGTTGGTGCAGGAAACCACTTTTGCACTTGTATTAGTGTGGAAAAACCACTTTTCGCATTTGTGTTCATGTTGAAAAACCACTTTTCGCACTTGTGTTCATGTTGAAAAACCACTTTTCGCACTTGTGTTAGTGTTGAAAAACCACTTTTCGCACTTGTGTTGGTGCAGGAAACCACTTTTGCACTTGTATTAGTGTGGAAAAAACACTTTTTGCACTTGTGATAGTGTTGAAAAACCACTTTTCGCACTTGTGTTAGTGTTGAAAAACCACTTTTCGCACTTGTGTTGGTGCAGGAAACCACTTTTGCACTTGTATTAGTTTGGAAAAACCACTTTTCGCACTTGTGTTAGTGTTGAAAAACCACTTTTCGCACTTGTGTTAGTGTTGAAAAACCACTTTTCGCACTTGTGTTGTTGCAGGAAACCACTTTTGCACTTGTATTAGTGTGGAAAAAACACTTTTTGCACTTGTGATAGTGTTGAAAAACCACTTTTCGCACTTGTGTTAGTGTTGAAAAACCACTTTTCGCACTTGTGTTAGTGTTGAAAAACCACTTTTTGCACTTGTGTTAGTGTTGAAAAACCACTTTTCGCACTTGTGTTGGTGCAGGAAACCACTTTTGCACTTGTATTAGTGTGAAAAACCACTTTTTGCACTTGTGTTAGTGTTGAAAAACCACTTTTCGCACTTGTGTTCGTGTTGAAAAACCACTTTTCGCACTTGTGTTGGTGCAGGGAACCACTTTTGCACTTGTATTAGTGTGGAAAAAACACTTTTTGCACTTGTGATAGTGTTGAAAAACCACTTTTCGCCCTTGTGTTAGTATTGAAAAACCACTTTTCGCACTTGTGTTGGTGCAGGAAACCACTTTTGCACTTGTATTAGTTTGGAAAAACCACTTTTCGCACTTGTGTTAGTGTTGAAAAACCACTTTTCGCACTTGTGTTAGTGTTGAAAAACCACTTTTCGCACTTGTGTTGGTGCAGGAAACCACTTTTGCACTTGTATTAGTTTGGAAAAACCACTTTTCGCACTTGTGTTAGTGTTGAAAAACCACTTTTCGCACTTGTGTTAGTGTTGAAAAACCACTTTTCGCACTTGTGTTGTTGCAGGGAACCACTTTTGCACTTGTATTAGTGTGGAAAAAACAATTTTTGCACTTGTGATAGTGTTGAAAAACCACTTTTCGCACTTGTGTTAGTGTTGAAAAACCACTTTTCGCACTTGTGTTAGTGTTGAAAAACCACTTTTTGCACTTGTGTTAGTGTTGAAAAACCACTTTTCGCACTTGTGTTGGTGCAGGAAACCACTTTTGCACTTGTATTAGTGTGGAAAAAACACTTTTTGCACTTGTGATAGTGTTGAAAAACCACTTTTGCACTTGTATTAGTGTGAAAAACGACTTTTCGCACTTGTGTTAGTGTTGAAAAACCACTTTTCGCACTTGTGTTCGTGTTGAAAAACCACTTTTCGCACTTGTGTTGGTGCAGGGAACCACTTTTGCACTTGTATTAGTGTGGAAAAAACACTTTTTGCACTTGTGATAGTGTTGAAAAACCACTTTTCGCCCTTGTGTTAGTATTGAAAAACCACTTTTCGCACTTGTGTTAGTGTTGAAAAACCACTTTTCGCACTTGTGTTGGTGCAGGAAACCACTTTTCGCACTTGTGTTTGTGTTGAAAAAACACTTTTTGCACTTGAGATAGTGTTGAAAAAACACTTTTTGCACTTGTGTTAGTGTTGAAAAACCACTTTTCGCACTTGTGTTAGTGTTGAAAAACCACTTTTCACACTTGTGTTGGTGCAGGAAACCACTTTTGCACTTGTATTAGTGTGGAAAAAACACTTTTCGCACTTGTGTTAGTGTTGAAAAACCACTTTTCGCACTTGTGTTGGTGCAGGAAACCACTTTTGCACTTGTATTAGTGTGGAAAAACCACTTTTCGCACTTGTGTTCATGTTGAAAAACCACTTTTCGCACTTGTGTTCATGTTGAAAAACCACTTTTCGCACTTGTGTTAGTGTTGAAAAACCACTTTTCGCACTTGTGTTAGTGTTGAAAAACCACTTTTCGCACTCGTGTTGGTGCAGGAAACCACTTTTGCACTTGTATTAGTGTGGAAAAACCACTTTTTGCACTTGTGTTAGTGTTGAAAAACCACTTTTCGCACTTGTGTTAGTGTTGAAAAACCACTTTTCGCACTTGTGTTGGTGCAGGAAACCACTTTTGCACTTGTATTAGTGTAGAAAAAACACTTTTTGCACTTGTGATAGTGTTGAAAAACCACTTTTCGCACTTGTGTTAGTGTTGAAAAAACACTTTTCGCACTTGTGTTGGTGCAGGAAACCACTTTTGCACTTGTATTAGTGTGGAAAAAACACTTTTCGCACTTGTGTTAGTGTTGAAAAACCACTTTTTGCACTTGTGATTGTGTTGAAAAACCACTTTTCGCACTTGTGTTAGTGTTGAAAAACCACTTTTCGCACTTGTGTTGGTGCAGGAAACCACTTTTGCACTTGTATTAGTGTGGAAAAACCACTTTTTGCACTTGTATTAGTGTGGAAAAACCACTTTTTGCACTTGTGATAGTGTTGAAAAACCACTTTTCGCACTTGTGTTAGTGTTGAAAAACCACTTTTCGCACTTGTGTTGGTGCAGGAAACCACTTTTGCACTTGTATAAGTGTGGAAAAACCACTTTTTGCACTTGTGTTAGTGTTGAAAAACCACTTTTCGCACTTGTGTTGGTGCAGGAAACCACTTTTTGCACTTGTGATAGTGTTGAAAAACCACTTTTCGCACTTGTGTTAGTGTTGAAAAACCACTTTTCGCACTTGTGTTGGTGCAGGAAACCACTTTTGCACTTGTATTAGTGTAGAAAAACCACTTTTCACACTTGTGTTAGTGTTGAAAAACCACTTTTCGCACTTGTGTTAGTGTTGAAAAACCACTTTTCGCACTTGTGTTGGTGCAGGAAACCACTTTTGCACTTGTATTAGTGTGGAAAAAACACTTTTTGCACTTGTGATAGTGTTGAAAAAACACTTTTTGCACTTGTGTTAGTGTTGAAAAACCACTTTTCGCACTTGTGTTAGTGTTGAAAAACCACTTTTCACACTTGTGTTGGTGCAGGAAACCACTTTTGCACTTGTATTAGTGTGGAAAAAACACTTTTCGCACTTGTGTTAGTGTTGAAAAACCACCTTTCGCACTTGTGTTGGTGCAGGAAACCACTTTTGCACTTGCATTAGTGTGGAAAAAACACTTTTCTCACTTGTGTTAGTGTTGAAAAATTACTTTTCGCACTTGTGTTAGTGTTGCAAAACCACTTTTCGCACTTGTGTTCATGTTGAAAAACCACTTTTCGCACTTGTGTTAGTGTTGAAAAACCACTTTTCGCACTCGTGTTGGTGCAGGAAACCACTTTTGCACTTGTATTAGTGTGGAAAAACCACTTTTCGCACTTGTGTTCATGTTGAAAAACCACTTTTCGCACTTGTGTTCATGTTGAAAAACCACTTTTCGCACTTGTGTTAGTGTTGAAAAACCACTTTTCGCACTCGTGTTGGTGCAGGAAACCACTTTTGCACTTGTATTAGTTTGGAAAAACCACTTTTTGCACTTGTGTTAGTGTTGAAAAACCACTTTTTGCACTTGTGTTAGTGTTGAAAAACCACTTTTAGCACTTGTGTTGGTGCAGGAAACCACTTTTGCACTTGTATTGGTGTAGAAAAAACACTTTTTGCACTTGTGATAGTGTTGAAAAACCACTTTTCGCACTTGTGTTAGTGTTGAAAAAACACTTTTCGCACTTGTGTTGGTGCAGGAAACCACTTTTGCACTTGTATTAGTGTGGAAAAAACACTTTTCGCACTTGTGTTTGTGTTGAAAAACCACTTTTTGCACTTGTGATAGTGTTGAAAAACCACTTTTCGCACTTGTGTTAGTGTTGAAAAAACACTTTTCGCACTTGTGTTGGTGCAGGAAACCACTTTTGCACTTGTATTAGTGTGGAAAAAACACTTTTTGCACTTGTATTAGTGTGGAAAAACCACTTTTTGCACTTGTGATAGTGTTGAAAAACCACTTTTCGCACTTGTGTTAGTGTTGAAAAACCACTTTTCGCACTTGTGTTGGTGCAGGAAACCACTTTTGCACTTGTATAAGTGTGGAAAAACCACTTTTTGCACTTGTGTTAGTGTTGAAAAACCACTTTTCGCACTTGTGTTAGTGTTGAAAAACCACTTTCGCACTTGTGTTAGTGTTGAAAAACCACTTTTCGCACTTCTGTTAGTGTTGAAAAACCACTTTTCGCACTTGTGTTGGTGCAGGAAACCACTTTTGCACTTGTATTAGTGTAGAAAAACCACTTTTCACACTTGTGTTAGTGTTGAAAAACCACTTTTCGCACTTGTGTTAGTGTTGAAAAACCACTTTTCGCACTTGTGTTGGTGCAGGAAACCACTTTTGCACTTGTATTAGTGTGGAAAAAACACTTTTTGCACTTGTGATAGTGTTCAAAGACCACTTTTTGCACTTGTGTTAGTGTTGAAAAACCACTTTTCGCACTTGTGTTAGTGTTGAAAAACCACTTTTCACACTTGTGTTGGTGCAGGAAACCACTTTTGCACTTGTATTAGTGTGGAAAAAACACTTTTCGCACTTGTGTTAGTGTTGAAAAACCACTTTTCGCACTTGTGTTGGTGCAGGAAACCACTTTTGCACTTGTATTAGTGTGGAAAAAACACTTTTCTCACTTGTGTTAGTGTTGAAAAAGTACTTTTCGCACTTGTGTTAGTGTTGCAAAACCACTTTTCGCACTTGTGTTGGTGCAGGACACCACTTTTGCACTTGTATTAGTGTGGAAAAAACACTTTTTGCACTTGTGTTAGTGTTGAAAAACCACTTTTCGCACTTGTGTTAGTGTTGAAAAACCACTTTTCGCACTTGTGTTTGTGCAGGAAACCACTTTTGCACTTGTATTAGTGTGGAAAAAACACTTTTTGCACTTGTGATAGTGTTGAAAAACCACTTTTCGCACTTGTGTTGGTGCAGGAAACCACTTTTGCACTTGTATTAGTGTGGAAAAACCACTTTTTGCACTTGTGTTAGTGTTGAAAAACCACTTTTCGCACTTGTGTTAGTGTTGAAAAACCACTTTTCGCACTTGTGTTGGTGCAGGAAACCACTTTTGCACTTGTATTAGTGTAGAAAAAACACTTTTTGCACTTGTGATAGTGTTGAAAAACCACTTTTCGCACTTGTGTTAGTGTTGAAAAAACACTTTTCGCACTTGTGTTGGTGCAGGAAACCACTTTTGCACTTGTATTAGTGTGGAAAAAACACTTTTCGCACTTGTGTTAGTGTTGAAAAACCACTTTTTGCACTTGTGATTGTGTTGAAAAACCACTTTTCGCACTTGTGTTAGTGTTGAAAAACCACTTTTCGCACTTGTGTTGGTGCAGGAAACCACTTTTGCACTTGTATTAGTGTGGAAAAACCACTTTTTGCACTTGTATTAGTGTGGAAAAACCACTTTTTGCACTTGTGATAGTGTTGAAAAACCACTTTTCGCACTTGTGTTAGTGTTGAAAAACCACTTTTCGCACTTGTGTTGGTGCAGGAAACCACTTTTGCACTTGTATAAGTGTGGAAAAACCACTTTTTGCACTTGTGTTAGTGTTGAAAAACCACTTTTCGCACTTGTGTTGGTGCAGGAAACCACTTTTTGCACTTGTGATAGTGTTGAAAAACCACTTTTCGCACTTGTGTTAGTGTTGAAAAACCACTTTTCGCACTTGTGTTGGTGCAGGAAACCACTTTTGCACTTGTATTAGTGTAGAAAAACCACTTTTCACACTTGTGTTAGTGTTGAAAAACCACTTTTCGCACTTGTGTTAGTGTTGAAAAACCACTTTTCGCACTTGTGTTGGTGCAGGAAACCACTTTTGCACTTGTATTAGTGTGGAAAAAACACTTTTTGCACTTGTGATAGTGTTGAAAAAACACTTTTTGCACTTGTGTTAGTGTTGAAAAACCACTTTTCGCACTTGTGTTAGTGTTGAAAAACCACTTTTCACACTTGTGTTGGTGCAGGAAACCACTTTTGCACTTGTATTAGTGTGGAAAAAACACTTTTCGCACTTGTGTTAGTGTTGAAAAACCACCTTTCGCACTTGTGTTGGTGCAGGAAACCACTTTTGCACTTGCATTAGTGTGGAAAAAACACTTTTCTCACTTGTGTTAGTGTTGAAAAATTACTTTTCGCACTTGTGTTAGTGTTGCAAAACCACTTTTCTCACTTGTGTTCATGTTGAAAAACCACTTTTCGCACTTGTGTTAGTGTTGAAAAACCACTTTTCGCACTCGTGTTGGTGCAGGAAACCACTTTTGCACTTGTATTAGTGTGGAAAAACCACTTTTCGCACTTGTGTTCATGTTGAAAAACCACTTTTCGCACTTGTGTTCATGTTGAAAAACCACTTTTCGCACTTGTGTTAGTGTTGAAAAACCACTTTTCGCACTCGTGTTGGTGCAGGAAACCACTTTTGCACTTGTATTAGTTTGGAAAAACCACTTTTTGCACTTGTGTTAGTGTTGAAAAACCACTTTTCGCACTTGTGTTAGTGTTGAAAAACCACTTTTAGCACTTGTGTTGGTGCAGGAAACCACTTTTGCACTTGTATTGGTGTAGAAAAAACACTTTTTGCACTTGTGATAGTGTTGAAAAACCACTTTTCGCACTTGTGTTAGTGTTGAAAAAACACTTTTCGCACTTGTGTTGGTGCAGGAAACCACTTTTGCACTTGTATTAGTGTGGAAAAAACACTTTTCGCACTTGTGTTTGTGTTGAAAAACCACTTTTTGCACTTGTGATAGTGTTGAAAAACCACTTTTCGCACTTGTGTTAGTGTTGAAAAACCACTTTTCGCACTTGTGTTTGTGCAGGAAACCACTTTTGCACTTGTATTAGTGTGGAAAAAACACTTTTTGCACTTGTGATAGTGTTGAAAAACCACTTTTCGCACTTGTGTTGGTGCAGGAAACCACTTTTGCACTTGTATTAGTGTGGAAAAACCACTTTTTGCACTTGTGTTAGTGTTGAAAAACCACTTTTCGCACTTGTGTTAGTGTTGAAAAACCACTTTTCGCACTTGTGTTGGTGCAGGAAACCACTTTTGCACTTGTATTAGTGTAGAAAAAACACTTTTTGCACTTGTGATAGTGTTGAAAAACCACTTTTCGCACTTGTGTTAGTGTTGAAAAAACACTTTTCGCACTTGTGTTGGTGCAGGAAACCACTTTTGCACTTGTATTAGTGTGGAAAAAACACTTTTCGCACTTGTGTTAGTGTTGAAAAACCACTTTTTGCACTTGTGATTGTGTTGAAAAACCACTTTTCGCACTTGTGTTAGTGTTGAAAAACCACTTTTCGCACTTGTGTTGGTGCAGGAAACCACTTTTGCACTTGTATTAGTGTGGAAAAACCACTTTTTGCACTTGTATTAGTGTGGAAAAACCACTTTTTGCACTTGTGATAGTGTTGAAAAACCACTTTTCGCACTTGTGTTAGTGTTGAAAAACCACTTTTCGCACTTGTGTTGGTGCAGGAAACCACTTTTGCACTTGTATAAGTGTGGAAAAACCACTTTTTGCACTTGTGTTAGTGTTGAAAAACCACTTTTCGCACTTGTGTTGGTGCAGGAAACCACTTTTTGCACTTGTGATAGTGTTGAAAAACCACTTTTCGCACTTGTGTTAGTGTTGAAAAACCACTTTTCGCACTTGTGTTGGTGCAGGAAACCACTTTTGCACTTGTATTAGTGTAGAAAAACCACTTTTCACACTTGTGTTAGTGTTGAAAAACCACTTTTCGCACTTGTGTTAGTGTTGAAAAACCACTTTTCGCACTTGTGTTGGTGCAGGAAACCACTTTTGCACTTGTATTAGTGTGGAAAAAACACTTTTTGCACTTGTGATAGTGTTGAAAAAACACTTTTTGCACTTGTGTTAGTGTTGAAAAACCACTTTTCGCACTTGTGTTAGTGTTGAAAAACCACTTTTCACACTTGTGTTGGTGCAGGAAACCACTTTTGCACTTGTATTAGTGTGGAAAAAACACTTTTCGCACTTGTGTTAGTGTTGAAAAACCACCTTTCGCACTTGTGTTGGTGCAGGAAACCACTTTTGCACTTGCATTAGTGTGGAAAAAACACTTTTCTCACTTGTGTTAGTGTTGAAAAATTACTTTTCGCACTTGTGTTAGTGTTGCAAAACCACTTTTCTCACTTGTGTTCATGTTGAAAAACCACTTTTCGCACTTGTGTTAGTGTTGAAAAACCACTTTTCGCACTCGTGTTGGTGCAGGAAACCACTTTTGCACTTGTATTAGTGTGGAAAAACCACTTTTCGCACTTGTGTTCATGTTGAAAAACCACTTTTCGCACTTGTGTTCATGTTGAAAAACCACTTTTCGCACTTGTGTTAGTGTTGAAAAACCACTTTTCGCACTCGTGTTGGTGCAGGAAACCACTTTTGCACTTGTATTAGTTTGGAAAAACCACTTTTTGCACTTGTGTTAGTGTTGAAAAACCACTTTTCGCACTTGTGTTAGTGTTGAAAAACCACTTTTAGCACTTGTGTTGGTGCAGGAAACCACTTTTGCACTTGTATTGGTGTAGAAAAAACACTTTTTGCACTTGTGATAGTGTTGAAAAACCACTTTTCGCACTTGTGTTAGTGTTGAAAAAACACTTTTCGCACTTGTGTTGGTGCAGGAAACCACTTTTGCACTTGTATTAGTGTGGAAAAAACACTTTTCGCACTTGTGTTTGTGTTGAAAAACCACTTTTTGCACTTGTGATAGTGTTGAAAAACCACTTTTCGCACTTGTGTTAGTGTTGAAAAAACACTTTTCGCACTTGTGTTGGTGCAGGAAACCACTTTTGCACTTGTATTAGTGTGGAAAAAACACTTTTTGCACTTGTATTAGTGTGGAAAAACCACTTTTTGCACTTGTGATAGTGTTGAAAAACCACTTTTCGCACTTGTGTTAGTGTTGAAAAACCACTTTTCGCACTTGTGTTGGTGCAGGAAACCACTTTTGCACTTGTATAAGTGTGGAAAAACCACTTTTTGCACTTGTGTTAGTGTTGAAAAACCACTTTTCGCACTTGTGTTAGTGTTGAAAAACCACTTTCGCACTTGTGTTAGTGTTGAAAAACCACTTTTCGCACTTCTGTTAGTGTTGAAAAACCACTTTTCGCACTTGTGTTGGTGCAGGAAACCACTTTTGCACTTGTATTAGTGTAGAAAAACCACTTTTCACACTTGTGTTAGTGTTGAAAAACCACTTTTCGCACTTGTGTTAGTGTTGAAAAACCACTTTTCGCACTTGTGTTGGTGCAGGAAACCACTTTTGCACTTGTATTAGTGTGGAAAAAACACTTTTTGCACTTGTGATAGTGTTGAAAGACCACTTTTTGCACTTGTGTTAGTGTTGAAAAACCACTTTTCGCACTTGTGTTAGTGTTGAAAAACCACTTTTCACACTTGTGTTGGTGCAGGAAACCACTTTTGCACTTGTATTAGTGTGGAAAAAACACTTTTCGCACTTGTGTTAGTGTTGAAAAACCACTTTTCGCACTTGTGTTGGTGCAGGAAACCACTTTTGCACTTGTATTAGTGTGGAAAAAACACTTTTCTCACTTGTGTTAGTGTTGAAAAAGTACTTTTCGCACTTGTGTTAGTGTTGCAAAACCACTTTTCGCACTTGTGTTGGTGCAGGACACCACTTTTGCACTTGTATTAGTGTGGAAAAAACACTTTTTGCACTTGTGTTAGTGTTGAAAAACCACTTTTCGCACTTGTGTTAGTGTTGAAAAACCACTTTTCGCACTTGTGTTTGTGCAGGAAACCACTTTTGCACTTGTATTAGTGTGGAAAAAACACTTTTTGCACTTGTGATAGTGTTGAAAAACCACTTTTCGCACTTGTGTTGGTGCAGGAAACCACTTTTGCACTTGTATTAGTGTGGAAAAAACACTTTTCGCACTTGTGTTAGTGTTGAAAAACCACTTTTTGCACTTGTGATAGTGTTGAAAAACCACTTTTCGCACTTGTGTTAGTGTTGAAAAACCACTTTTCGCACTTGTGTTGGTGCAGGAAACCACTTTTGCACTTGTATTAGTGTGGAAAAAACACTTTTTGCACTTGTGATAGTGTTGAAAAACCACTTTTCGCACTTGTGTTAGTGTTGAAAAACCACTTTTCGCACTTGTGTTGGTGCAGGAAACCACTTTTGCACTTGTATTACTGTGAAAAACCACTTTTCGCACTTGTGTTAGTGTTGAAAAACCACTTTTCGCACTTGTGTTCGTGTTGAAAAAACACTTTTCGCACTTGTGTTGGTGCAGGAAACCACTTTTGCACTTGTATTAGTGTGGAAAAAACACTTTTTGCACTTGTATTAGTGTGGAAAAACCACTTTTTGCACTTGTGATAGTGTTGAAAAACCACTTTTCGCACTTGTGTTAGTGTTGAAAAACCACTTTTCGCACTTGTGTTGGTGCAGGAAACCACTTTTGCACTTGTATAAGTGTGGAAAAACCACTTTTTGCACTTGTGTTAGTGTTGAAAAACCACTTTTCGCACTTGTGTTAGTGTTGAAAAACCACTTTCGCACTTGTGTTAGTGTTGAAAAACCACTTTTCGCACTTCTGTTAGTGTTGAAAAACCACTTTTCGCACTTGTGTTGGTGCAGGAAACCACTTTTGCACTTGTATTAGTGTAGAAAAACCACTTTTCACACTTGTGTTAGTGTTGAAAAACCACTTTTCGCACTTGTGTTAGTGTTGAAAAACCACTTTTCGCACTTGTGTTGGTGCAGGAAACCACTTTTGCACTTGTATTAGTGTGGAAAAAACACTTTTTGCACTTGTGATAGTGTTGAAAGACCACTTTTTGCACTTGTGTTAGTGTTGAAAAACCACTTTTCGCACTTGTGTTAGTGTTGAAAAACCACTTTTCACACTTGTGTTGGTGCAGGAAACCACTTTTGCACTTGTATTAGTGTGGAAAAAACACTTTTCGCACTTGTGTTAGTGTTGAAAAACCACTTTTCGCACTTGTGTTGGTGCAGGAAACCACTTTTGCACTTGTATTAGTGTGGAAAAAACACTTTTCTCACTTGTGTTAGTGTTGAAAAAGTACTTTTCGCACTTGTGTTAGTGTTGCAAAACCACTTTTCGCACTTGTGTTGGTGCAGGACACCACTTTTGCACTTGTATTAGTGTGGAAAAAACACTTTTTGCACTTGTGTTAGTGTTGAAAAACCACTTTTCGCACTTGTGTTAGTGTTGAAAAACCACTTTTCGCACTTGTGTTTGTGCAGGAAACCACTTTTGCACTTGTATTAGTGTGGAAAAAACACTTTTTGCACTTGTGATAGTGTTGAAAAACCACTTTTCGCACTTGTGTTGGTGCAGGAAACCACTTTTGCACTTGTATTAGTGTGGAAAAAACACTTTTCGCACTTGTGTTAGTGTTGAAAAACCACTTTTTGCACTTGTGATAGTGTTGAAAAACCACTTTTCGCACTTGTGTTAGTGTTGAAAAACCACTTTTCGCACTTGTGTTGGTGCAGGAAACCACTTTTGCACTTGTATTAGTGTGGAAAAAACACTTTTTGCACTTGTGATAGTGTTGAAAAACCACTTTTCGCACTTGTGTTAGTGTTGAAAAACCACTTTTCGCACTTGTGTTGGTGCAGGAAACCACTTTTGCACTTGTATTACTGTGAAAAACCACTTTTCGCACTTGTGTTAGTGTTGAAAAACCACTTTTCGCACTTGTGTTCGTGTTGAAAAACCACTTTTCGCACTTGTGTTGGTGCAGGGAACCACTTTTGCACTTGTATTAGTGTGGAAAAAACACTTTTTGCACTTGTGATAGTGTTGAAAAACCACTTTTCGCCCTTGTGTTAGTATTGAAAAACCACTTTTCGCACTTGTGTTAGTGTTGAAAAACCACTTTTCGCACTTGTGTTGGTGCAGGAAACCACTTTTGCACTTGTATTAGTGTGGAAAAAACACTTTTTGCACTTGTGATAGTGTTGAAAAACCACTTTTCGCACTTGTGTTAGTGTTGAAAAACCACTTTTCGCACTTGTGTTGGTGCAGGGAACCACTTTTGCACTTGTATTAGTGTGGAAAAAACACTTTTCGCACTTGTGATAGTGTTGAAAAACCACTTTTCGCACTTGTGTTAGTGTTGAAAAACCACTTTTCGCACTTGTGTTGGTGCAGGAAACCACTTTTGCTCTTGTATTACTGTGAAAAACCACTTTTCGCACTTGTGTTAGTGTTGAAAACCCACTTTTCGCACTTGTGTTCGTGTTGAAAAACCACTTTTCGCACTTGTGTTGGTGCAGGGAACCACTTTTGCACTTGTATTAGTGTGGAAAAAACACTTTTTGCACTTGTGATAGTGTTGAAAAACGACTTTTCGCCCTTGTGTTAGTATTGAAAAACCACTTTTCGCACTTGTGTTAGTGTTGAAAAACCACTTTTCGCACTTGTGTTGGTGCAGGAAACCACTTTTGCACTTGTATTAGTGTGGAAAAAACACTTTTTGCACTTGTGATAGTGTTGAAAAACCACTTTTCGCACTTGTGTTAGTGTTGAAAAACCACTTTTCGCACTTGTGTTGGTGCAGGGAACCACTTTTGCACTTGTATTAGTGTGGAAAAAACACTTTTTGCACTTGTGATAGTGTTGAAAAACCACTTTTCGCCCTTGTGTTAGTGTTGAAAAACCACTTTTCGCACTTGTGTTAGTGTTGAAAAACCACTTTTTGCACTTGTGTTGGTGCAGGAAACCACTTTTGCACTTGTATTAGTGTGGAAAAACCACTTTTTGCACTTGTGTTCATGTTGAAAAACCACTTTTCGCACTTGTGTTCATGTTGAAAAACCACTTTTCGCACTTGTGTTAGTGTTGAAAAACCACTTTTCGCACTTGTGTTGGTGCAGGAAACCACTTTTGCACTTGTATTAGTGTGGAAAAAACACTTTTTGCACTTGTGATAGTGTTGAAAAACCACTTTTCGCACTTGTGTTGGTGCAGGAAACCACTTTTGCACTTGTATTAGTTTGGAAAAACCACTTTTCGCACTTGTGTTAGTGTTGAAAAACCACTTTTCGCACTTGTGTTAGTGTTGAAAAACCACTTTTCGCACTTGTGTTGGTGCAGGAAACCACTTTTGCACTTGTATTAGTAAGGAAAAACCACTTTTCGCACTTGTGTTAGTGTTGAAAAACCACTTTTCGCACTTGTGTTAGTGTTGAAAAACCACTTTTCGCACTTGTGTTGTTGCAGGAAACCACTTTTGCACTTGTATTAGTGTGGAAAAAACACTTTTTGCACTTGTGGTAGTGTTGAAAAACCACTTTTCGCACTTGTGTTAGTGTTGAAAAACCACTTTTCGCACTTGTGTTAGTGTTGAAAAACCACTTTTTGCACTTGTGTTAGTGTTGAAAAACCACTTTTCGCACTTGTGTTGGTGCAGGAAACCACTTTTGCACTTGTATTAGTGTGGAAAAAACACTTTTTGCACTTGTGATAGTGTTGAAAAACCACTTTTGCACTTGTATTAGTGTGAAAAACCACTTTTCGCACTTGTGTTTGTGCAGGAAACCACTTTTGCACTTGTATTAGTGTGGAAAAAACACTTTTTGCACTTGTGATAGTGTTGAAAAACCACTTTTCGCACTTGTGTTGGTGCAGGAAACCACTTTTGCACTTGTATTAGTGTGGAAAAAACACTTTTCGCACTTGTGTTAGTGTTGAAAAACCACTTTTTGCACTTGTGATAGTGTTGAAAAACCACTTTTCGCACTTGTGTTAGTGTTGAAAAACCACTTTTCGCACTTGTGTTGGTGCAGGAAACCACTTTTGCACTTGTATTAGTGTGGAAAAAACACTTTTTGCACTTGTGATAGTGTTGAAAAACCACTTTTCGCACTTGTGTTAGTGTTGAAAAACCACTTTTCGCACTTGTGTTGGTGCAGGAAACCACTTTTGCACTTGTATTACTGTGAAAAACCACTTTTCGCACTTGTGTTAGTGTTGAAAAACCACTTTTCGCACTTGTGTTCGTGTTGAAAAACCACTTTTCGCACTTGTGTTGGTGCAGGGAACCACTTTTGCACTTGTATTAGTGTGGAAAAAACACTTTTTGCACTTGTGATAGTGTTGAAAAACCACTTTTCGCCCTTGTGTTAGTATTGAAAAACCACTTTTCGCACTTGTGTTAGTGTTGAAAAACCACTTTTCGCACTTGTGTTGGTGCAGGAAACCACTTTTGCACTTGTATTAGTGTGGAAAAAACACTTTTTGCACTTGTGATAGTGTTGAAAAACCACTTTTCGCACTTGTGTTAGTGTTGAAAAACCACTTTTCGCACTTGTGTTGGTGCAGGGAACCACTTTTGCACTTGTATTAGTGTGGAAAAAACACTTTTCGCACTTGTGATAGTGTTGAAAAACCACTTTTCGCACTTGTGTTAGTGTTGAAAAACCACTTTTCGCACTTGTGTTGGTGCAGGAAACCACTTTTGCTCTTGTATTACTGTGAAAAACCACTTTTCGCACTTGTGTTAGTGTTGAAAACCCACTTTTCGCACTTGTGTTCGTGTTGAAAAACCACTTTTCGCACTTGTGTTGGTGCAGGGAACCACTTTTGCACTTGTATTAGTGTGGAAAAAACACTTTTTGCACTTGTGATAGTGTTGAAAAACGACTTTTCGCCCTTGTGTTAGTATTGAAAAACCACTTTTCGCACTTGTGTTAGTGTTGAAAAACCACTTTTCGCACTTGTGTTGGTGCAGGAAACCACTTTTGCACTTGTATTAGTGTGGAAAAAACACTTTTTGCACTTGTGATAGTGTTGAAAAACCACTTTTCGCACTTGTGTTAGTGTTGAAAAACCACTTTTCGCACTTGTGTTGGTGCAGGGAACCACTTTTGCACTTGTATTAGTGTGGAAAAAACACTTTTTGCACTTGTGATAGTGTTGAAAAACCACTTTTCGCCCTTGTGTTAGTGCTGAAAAACCACTTTTCGCACTTGTGTTAGTGTTGAAAAACCACTTTTTGCACTTGTGTTGGTGCAGGAAACCACTTTTGCACTTGTATTAGTGTGGAAAAACCACTTTTTGCACTTGTGTTCATGTTGAAAAACCACTTTTCGCACTTGTGTTCATGTTGAAAAACCACTTTTCGCACTTGTGTTAGTGTTGAAAAACCACTTTTCGCACTTGTGTTGGTGCAGGAAACCACTTTTGCACTTGTATTAGTGTGGAAAAAACACTTTTTGCACTTGTGATAGTGTTGAAAAACCACTTTTCGCACTTGTGTTGGTGCAGGAAACCACTTTTGCACTTGTATTAGTTTGGAAAAACCACTTTTCGCACTTGTGTTAGTGTTGAAAAACCACTTTTCGCACTTGTGTTAGTGTTGAAAAACCACTTTTCGCACTTGTGTTGGTGCAGGAAACCACTTTTGCACTTGTATTAGTTTGGAAAAACCACTTTTCGCACTTGTGTTAGTGTTGAAAAACCACATTTCGCACTTGTGTTAGTGTTGAAAAACCACTTTTCGCACTTGTGTTGTTGCAGGAAACCACTTTTGCACTTGTATTAGTGTGGAAAAAACACTTTTTGCACTTGTGGTAGTGTTGAAAAACCACTTTTCGCACTTGTGTTAGTGTTGAAAAACCACTTTTCGCACTTGTGTTAGTGTTGAAAAACCACTTTTTGCACTTGTGTTAGTGTTGAAAAACCACTTTTCGCACTTGTGTTGGTGCAGGAAACCACTTTTGCACTTGTATTAGTGTGGAAAAAACACTTTTTGCACTTGTGATAGTGTTGAAAAACCACTTTTGCACTTGTATTAGTGTGAAAAACCACTTTTCGCACTTGTGTTAGTGTTGAAAAACCACTTTTCGCGCTTGTGTTCGTGTTGAAAAACCACTTTTCGCACTTGTGTTGGTGCAGGGAACCACTTTTGCACTTGTATTAGTGTGGAAAAAACACTTTTTGCACTTGTGATAGTGTTGAAAAACCACTTTTCGCCCTTGTGTTAGTATTGAAAAACCACTTTTTGCACTTGTGTTAGTGTTGTAAAACCACTTTTCGCACTTGTGTTGGTGCAGGAAACCACTTTTGCACTTGTATTAGTGTGGAAAAAACACTTTTTGCACTTGTGATAGTGTTGAAAAACCACTTTTCGCACTTGTGTTAGTGTTGAAAAACCACTTTTCGCACTTGTGTTGGTGCAGGGAACCACTTTTGCACTTGTATTAGTGTGGGAAAAACACTTTTTGCACTTGTGATAGTGTTGAAAAACCACTTTTCGCCCTTGTGTTAGTGTTGAAAAACCACTTTTCGCACTTGTGTTAGTGTTGAAAAACCACTTTTCGCACTTGTGTTGGTGCAGGAAACCACTTTTGCACTTGTATTAGTGTGGAAAACCACTTTTCGCACTTGTGTTCATGTTGAAAAACCACTTTTCGCACTTGTGTTCATGTTGAAAAACCACTTTTCGCACTTGTGTTAGTGTTGAAAAACCACTTTTCGCACTCGTGTTGGTGCAGGAAACCACTTTTGCACTTGTATTAGTGTGGAAAAAACACTTTTCGCACTTGTGTTAGTGTTGAAAAACCACTTTTTGCACTTGTGATAGTGTTGAAAAACCACTTTTCGCACTTGTGTTAGTGTTGAAAAACCACTTTTCGCACTTGTGTTGGTGCAGGAAACCACTTTTGCACTTGTATTAGTGTGGAAAAAACACTTTTTGCACTTGTGATAGTGTTGAAAATCCACTTTTCGCACTTGTGTTAGTGTTGAAAAACCACTTTTCGCACTTGTGTTGGTGCAGGAAACCACTTTTGCACTTGTATTAGTGTGAAAAACCACTTTTCGCACTTGTGTTAGTGTTGAAAAACCACTTTTCGCACTTGTGTTCGTGTTGAAAAACCACTTTTCGCACTTGTGTTGGTGCAGGGAACCACTTTTGCACTTGTATTAGTGTGGAAAAAACACTTTTTGCACTTGTGATAGTGTTGAAAAACCACTTTTCGCCCTTGTGTTAGTATTGAAAAACCACTTTTCGCCCTTGTGTTAGTGTTGAAAAACCACTTTTCGCACTTGTGCTGGTGCAGGAAACCACTTTTGCACTTGTATTAGTGTGGAAAAAACACTTTTTGCACTTGTGATAGTGTTGAAAAACCACTTTTCGCACTTGTGTTAGTGTTGAAAAACCACTTTTCGCACTTGTGTTGGTGCAGGGAACCACTTTTGCACTTGTATTAGTGTGGAAAAAACACTTTTTATACTTGTGATAGTGTTGAAAAACCACTTTTCGCCCTTGTGTTAGTGTTGAAAAACCACTTTTCGCACTTGTGTTAGTGTTGAAAAACCACTTTTTGCACTTGTGTTGGTGCAGGAAACCACTTTTGCACTTGTATTAGTGTGGAAAAACCACTTTTTGCACTTGTGTTCATGTTGAAAAACCACTTTTCGCACTTGTGTTCATGTTGAAAAACCACTTTTCGCACTTGTGTTAGTGTTGAAAAACCACTTTTCGCACTTGTGTTGGTGCAGGAAACCACTTTTGCACTTGTATTAGTGTGGAAAAAACACTTTTTGCACTTGTGATAGTGTTGAAAAACCACTTTTCGCACTTGTGTTGGTGCAGGAAACCACTTTTGCACTTGTATTAGTTTGGAAAAACCACTTTTCGCACTTGTGTTAGTGTTGAAAAACCACTTTTCGCACTTGTGTTAGTGTTGAAAAACCACTTTTCGCACTTGTGTTGGTGCAGGAAACCACTTTTGCACTTGTATTAGTTTGGAAAAACCACTTTTCGCAATTGTGTTAGTGTTGAAAAACCACTTTTCGCACTTGTGTTAGTGTTGAAAAACCACTTTTCGCACTTGTGTTGTTGCAGGAAACCACTTTTGCACTTGTATTAGTGTGGAAAAAACACTTTTTGCACTTGTGATAGTGTTGAAAAACCACTTTTCGCACTTGTGTTAGTGTTGAAAAACCACTTTTCGCACTTGTGTTAGTGTTGAAAAACCACTTTTTGCACTTGTGTTAGTGTTGAAAAACCACTTTTCGCACTTGTGTTGGTGCAGGAAACCACTTTTGCACTTGTATTAGTGTGGAAAAAACACTTTTTGCACTTGTGATAGTGTTGAAAAACCACTTTTGCACTTGTATTAGTGTGAAAAACCACTTTTTGCACTTGTGTTAGTGTTGAAAAACCACTTTTCGCGCTTGTGTTCGTGTTGAAAAACCACTTTTCGCACTTGTGTTGGTGCAGGGAACCACTTTTGCACTTGTATTAGTGTGGAAAAAACACTTTTTGCACTTGTGATAGTGTTGAAAAACCACTTTTCGCCCTTGTGTTAGTATTGAAAAACCACTTTTTGCACTTGTGTTAGTGTTGTAAAACCACTTTTCGCACTTGTGTTGGTGCAGGAAACCACTTTTGCACTTGTATTAGTGTGGAAAAAACACTTTTTGCACTTGTGATAGTGTTGAAAAACCACTTTTCGCACTTGTGTTAGTGTTGAAAAACCACTTTTCGCACTTGTGTTGGTGCAGGGAACCACTTTTGCACTTGTATTAGTGTGGGAAAAACACTTTTTGCACTTGTGATAGTGTTGAAAAACCACTTTTCGCCCTTGTGTTAGTGTTGAAAAACCACTTTTCGCACTTGTGTTAGTGTTGAAAAACCACTTTTCGCACTTGTGTTGGTGCAGGAAACCACTTTTGCACTTGTATTAGTGTGGAAAACCACTTTTCGCACTTGTGTTCATGTTGAAAAACCACTTTTCGCACTTGTGTTCATGTTGAAAAACCACTTTTCGCACTTGTGTTAGTGTTGAAAAACCACTTTTCGCACTCGTGTTGGTGCAGGAAACCACTTTTGCACTTGTATTAGTGTGGAAAAACCACTTTTTGCACTTGTGGTAGTGTTGAAAAACCACTTTTCGCACTTGTGTTAGTGTTGAAAAACCACTTTTCGCACTTGTGTTGGTGCAGGAAACCACTTTTGCACTTGTATTAGTGTGGAAAAAACACTTTTTGCACTTGTGTTAGTGTTGAAAAACCACTTTTCGCACTTGTGTTGGTGCAGGAAACCACTTTTGCACTTGTATTAGTTTGGAAAAACCACTTTTCGCACTTGTGTTAGTGTTGAAAAACCACTTTTCGCACTTGTGTTGGTGCAGGAAACCACTTTTGCACTTGTATTAGTGTGGAAAAAACACTTTTTGCACTTGTGATAGTGTTGAAAAACCACTTTTCGCACTTGTGTTAGTGTTGAAAAACCACTTTTCGCACTTGTGTTGGTGCAGGGAACCACTTTTGCACTTGTATTAGTGTGGAAAAAACACTTTTCGCACTTGTGATAGTGTTGAAAAACCACTTTTCGCACTTGTGTTAGTGTTGAAAAACCACTTTTCGCACTTGTGTTGGTGCAGGAAACCACTTTTGCACTTGTATTACTGTGAAAAACCACTTTTCGCACTTGTGTTAGTGTTGAAAAACCACTTTTCGCACTTGTGTTGGTGCAGGGAACCACTTTTGCACTTGTATTAGTGTGGAAAAAACACTTTTTGCACTTGTGATAGTGTTGAAAAACGACTTTTCGCCCTTGTGTTAGTATTGAAAAACCACTTTTCGCACTTGTGTTAGTGTTGAAAAACCACTTTTCGCACTTGTGTTGGTGCAGGAAACCACTTTTGCACTTGTATTAGTGTGGAAAAAACACTTTTTGCACTTGTGATAGTGTTGAAAAACCACTTTTCGCACTTGTGTTAGTGTTGAAAAACCACTTTTCGCACTTGTGTTGGTGCAGGGAACCACTTTTGCACTTGTATTAGTGTGGAAAAAACACTTTTTGCACTTGTGATAGTGTTGAAAAACCACTTTTCGCCCTTGTGTTAGTGTTGAAAAACCACTTTTCGCACTTGTGTTAGTGTTGAAAAACCACTTTTTGCACTTGTGTTGGTGCAGGAAACCACTTTTGCACTTGTATTAGTGTGGAAAAACCACTTTTTGCACTTGTGTTCATGTTGAAAAACCACTTTTCGCACTTGTGTTCATGTTGAAAAACCACTTTTCGCACTTGTGTTAGTGTTGAAAAACCACTTTTCGCACTTGTGTTGGTGCAGGAAACCACTTTTGCACTTGTATTAGTGTGGAAAAAACACTTTTTGCACTTGTGATAGTGTTGAAAAACCACTTTTCGCACTTGTGTTGGTGCAGGAAACCACTTTTGCACTTGTATTAGTTTGGAAAAACCACTTTTCGCACTTGTGTTAGTGTTGAAAAACCACTTTTCGCACTTGTGTTAGTGTTGAAAAACCACTTTTCGCACTTGTGTTGGTGCAGGAAACCACTTTTGCACTTGTATTAGTTTGGAAAAACCACTTTTCGCACTTGTGTTAGTGTTGAAAAACCACTTTTCGCACTTGTGTTAGTGTTGAAAAACCACTTTTCGCACTTGTGTTGTTGCAGGAAACCACTTTTGCACTTGTATTAGTGTGGAAAAAACACTTTTTGCACTTGTGGTAGTGTTGAAAAACCACTTTTCGCACTTGTGTTAGTGTTGAAAAACCACTTTTCGCACTTGTGTTAGTGTTGAAAAACCACTTTTTGCACTTGTGTTAGTGTTGAAAAACCACTTTTCGCACTTGTGTTGGTGCAGGAAACCACTTTTGCACTTGTATTAGTGTGGAAAAAACACTTTTTGCACTTGTGATAGTGTTGAAAAACCACTTTTGCACTTGTATTAGTGTGAAAAACCACTTTTCGCACTTGTGTTAGTGTTGAAAAACCACTTTTCGCGCTTGTGTTCGTGTTGAAAAACCACTTTTCGCACTTGTGTTGGTGCAGGGAACCACTTTTGCACTTGTATTAGTGTGGAAAAAACACTTTTTGCACTTGTGATAGTGTTGAAAAACCACTTTTCGCCCTTGTGTTAGTATTGAAAAACCACTTTTTGCACTTGTGTTAGTGTTGTAAAACCACTTTTCGCACTTGTGTTGGTGCAGGAAACCACTTTTGCACTTGTATTAGTGTGGAAAAAACACTTTTTGCACTTGTGGTAGTGTTGAAAAACCACTTTTCGCACTTGTGTTAGTGTTGAAAAACCACTTTTCGCACTTGTGTTGGTGCAGGGAACCACTTTTGCACTTGTATTAGTGTGGGAAAAACACTTTTTGCACTTGTGATAGTGTTGAAAAACCACTTTTCGCCCTTGTGTTAGTGTTGAAAAACCACTTTTCGCACTTGTGTTAGTGTTGAAAAACCACTTTTCGCACTTGTGTTGGTGCAGGAAACCACTTTTGCACTTGTATTAGTGTGGAAAACCACTTTTCGCACTTGTGTTCATGTTGAAAAACCACTTTTCGCACTTGTGTTCATGTTGAAAAACCACTTTTCGCACTTGTGTTAGTGTTGAAAAACCACTTTTCGCACTCGTGTTGGTGCAGGAAACCACTTTTGCACTTGTATTAGTGTGGAAAAACCACTTTTTGCACTTGTGGTAGTGTTGAAAAACCACTTTTCGCACTTGTGTTAGTGTTGAAAAACCACTTTTCGCACTTGTGTTGGTGCAGGAAACCACTTTTGCACTTGTATTAGTGTGGAAAAAACACTTTTTGCACTTGTGTTAGTGTTGAAAAACCACTTTTCGCACTTGTGTTGGTGCAGGAAACCACTTTTGCACTTGTATTAGTTTGGAAAAACCACTTTTCGCACTTGTGTTAGTGTTGAAAAACCACTTTTCGCACTTGTGTTGGTGCAGGAAACCACTTTTGCACTTGTATTAGTGTGGAAAAAACACTTTTTGCACTTGTGATAGTGTTGAAAAACCACTTTTCGCACTTGTGTTAGTGTTGAAAAACCACTTTTCGCACTTGTGTTGGTGCAGGGAACCACTTTTGCACTTGTATTAGTGTGGAAAAAACACTTTTCGCACTTGTGATAGTGTTGAAAAACCACTTTTCGCACTTGTGTTAGTGTTGAAAAACCACTTTTCGCACTTGTGTTGGTGCAGGAAACCACTTTTGCACTTGTATTACTGTGAAAAACCACTTTTCGCACTTGTGTTAGTGTTGAAAAACCACTTTTCGCACTTGTGTTGGTGCAGGGAACCACTTTTGCACTTGTATTAGTGTGGAAAAAACACTTTTTGCACTTGTGATAGTGTTGAAAAACGACTTTTCGCCCTTGTGTTAGTATTGAAAAACCACTTTTCGCACTTGTGTTAGTGTTGAAAAACCACTTTTCGCACTTGTGTTGGTGCAGGAAACCACTTTTGCACTTGTATTAGTGTGGAAAAAACACTTTTTGCACTTGTGATAGTGTTGAAAAACCACTTTTCGCACTTGTGTTAGTGTTGAAAAACCACTTTTCGCACTTGTGTTGGTGCAGGGAACCACTTTTGCACTTGTATTAGTGTGGAAAAAACACTTTTTGCACTTGTGATAGTGTTGAAAAACCACTTTTCGCACTTGTGTTAGTGTTGAAAAACCACTTTTTGCACTTGTGTTGGTGCAGGAAACCACTTTTGCACTTGTATTAGTGTGGAAAAACCACTTTTTGCACTTGTGTTCATGTTGAAAAACCACTTTTCGCACTTGTGTTCATGTTGAAAAACCACTTTTCGCACTTGTGTTAGTGTTGAAAAACCACTTTTCGCACTTGTGTTGGTGCAGGAAACCACTTTTGCACTTGTATTAGTGTGGAAAAAACACTTTTTGCACTTGTGATAGTGTTGAAAAACCACTTTTCGCACCTGTGTTGGTGCAGGAAACCACTTTTGCACTTGTATTAGTTTGGAAAAACCACTTTTCGCACTTGTGTTAGTGTTGAAAAACCACTTTTCGCACTTGTGTTAGTGTTGAAAAACCACTTTTCGCACTTGTGTTGGTGCAGGAAACCACTTTTGCACTTGTATTAGTTTGGAAAAACCACTTTTCGCACTTGTGTTAGTGTTGAAAAACCACTTTTCGCACTTGTGTTAGTGTTGAAAAACCACTTTTCGCACTTGTGTTGTTGCAGGAAACCACTTTTGCACTTGTATTAGTGTGGAAAAAACACTTTTTGCACTTGTGGTAGTGTTGAAAAACCACTTTTCGCACTTGTGTTAGTGTTGAAAAACCACTTTTCGCACTTGTGTTAGTGTTGAAAAACCACTTTTTGCACTTGTGTTGGTGCAGGAAACCACTTTTGCACTTGTATTAGTGTGGAAAAAAACTTTTTGCACTTGTGATAGTGTTGAAAAACCACTTTTGCACTTGTATTAGTGTGAAAAACCACTTTTCGCACTTGTGTTAGTGTTGAAAAACCACTTTTCGCGCTTGTGTTCGTGTTGAAAAACCACTTTTCGCACTTGTGTTGGTGCAGGGAACCACTTTTGCACTTGTATTAGTGTGGAAAAAACACTTTTTGCACTTGTGATAGTGTTGAAAAACCACTTTTCGCCCTTGTGTTAGTATTGAAAAACCACTTTTTGCACTTGTGTTAGTGTTGTAAAACCACTTTTCGCACTTGTGTTGGTGCAGGAAACCACTTTTGCACTTGTATTAGTGTGGAAAAAACACTTTTTGCACTTGTGATAGTGTTGAAAAACCACTTTTCGCACTTGTGTTAGTGTTGAAAAACCACTTTTCGCACTTGTGTTGGTGCAGGGAACCACTTTTGCACTTGTATTAGTGTGGGAAAAACACTTTTTGCACTTGTGATAGTGTTGAAAAACCACTTTTCGCCCTTGTGTTAGTGTTGAAAAACCACTTTTCGCACTTGTGTTAGTGTTGAAAAACCACTTTTCGCACTTGTGTTGGTGCAGGAAACCACTTTTGCACTTGTATTAGTGTGGAAAACCACTTTTCGCACTTGTGTTCATGTTGAAAAACCACTTTTCGCACTTGTGTTCATGTTGAAAAACCACTTTTCGCACTTGTGTTAGTGTTGAAAAACCACTTTTCGCACTCGTGTTGGTGCAGGAAACCACTTTTGCACTTGTATTAGTGTGGAAAAAACACTTTTCGCACTTGTGTTAGTGTTGAAAAACCACTTTTTGCACTTGTGATAGTGTTGAAAAACCACTTTTCGCACTTGTGTTAGTGTTGAAAAACCACTTTTCGCACTTGTGTTGGTGCAGGAAACCACTTTTGCACTTGTATTAGTGTGGAAAAAACACTTTTTGCACTTGTGATAGTGTTGAAAATCCACTTTTCGCACTTGTGTTAGTGTTGAAAAACCACTTTTCGCACTTGTGTTGGTGCAGGAAACCACTTTTGCACTTGTATTAGTGTGAAAAACCACTTTTCGCACTTGTGTTAGTGTTGAAAAACCACTTTTCGCACTTGTGTTCGTGTTGAAAAACCACTTTTCGCACTTGTGTTGGTGCAGGGAACCACTTTTGCACTTGTATTAGTGTGGAAAAAACACTTTTTGCACTTGTGATAGTGTTGAAAAACCACTTTTCGCCCTTGTGTTAGTATTGAAAAACCACTTTTCGCACTTGTGTTAGTGTTGAAAAACCACTTTTCGCACTTGTGCTGGTGCAGGAAACCACTTTTGCACTTGTATTAGTGTGGAAAAAACACTTTTTGCACTTGTGATAGTGTTGAAAAACCACTTTTCGCACTTGTGTTAGTGTTGAAAAACCACTTTTCGCACTTGTGTTGGTGCAGGGAACCACTTTTGCACTTGTATTAGTGTGGAAAAAACACTTTTTGTACTTGTGATAGTGTTGAAAAACCACTTTTCGCCCTTGTGTTAGTGTTGAAAAACCACTTTTCGCACTTGTGTTAGTGTTGAAAAACCACTTTTTGCACTTGTGTTGGTGCAGGAAACCACTTTTGCACTTGTATTAGTGTGGAAAAACCACTTTTTGCACTTGTGTTCATGTTGAAAAACCACTTTTCGCACTTGTGTTCATGTTGAAAAACCACTTTTCGCACTTGTGTTAGTGTTGAAAAACCACTTTTCGCACTTGTGTTGGTGCAGGAAACCACTTTTGCACTTGTATTAGTGTGGAAAAAACACTTTTTGCACTTGTGATAGTGTTGAAAAACCACTTTTCGCACTTGTGTTGGTGCAGGAAACCACTTTTGCACTTGTATTAGTTTGGAAAAACCACTTTTCGCACTTGTGTTAGTGTTGAAAAACCACTTTTCGCACTTGTGTTAGTGTTGAAAAACCACTTTTCGCACTTGTGTTGGTGCAGGAAACCACTTTTGCACTTGTATTAGTTTGGAAAAACCACTTTTCGCAATTGTGTTAGTGTTGAAAAACCACTTTTCGCACTTGTGTTAGTGTTGAAAAACCACTTTTCGCACTTGTGTTGTTGCAGGAAACCACTTTTGCACTTGTATTAGTGTGGAAAAAACACTTTTTGCACTTGTGATAGTGTTGAAAAACCACTTTTCGCACTTGTGTTAGTGTTGAAAAACCACTTTTCGCACTTGTGTTAGTGTTGAAAAACCACTTTTTGCACTTGTGTTAGTGTTGAAAAACCACTTTTCGCACTTGTGTTGGTGCAGGAAACCACTTTTGCACTTGTATTAGTGTGGAAAAAACACTTTTTGCACTTGTGATAGTGTTGAAAAACCACTTTTGCACTTGTATTAGTGTGAAAAACCACTTTTTGCACTTGTGTTAGTGTTGAAAAACCACTTTTCGCGCTTGTGTTCGTGTTGAAAAACCACTTTTCGCACTTGTGTTGGTGCAGGGAACCACTTTTGCACTTGTATTAGTGTGGAAAAAACACTTTTTGCACTTGTGATAGTGTTGAAAAACCACTTTTCGCCCTTGTGTTAGTATTGAAAAACCACTTTTTGCACTTGTGTTAGTGTTGTAAAACCACTTTTCGCACTTGTGTTGGTGCAGGAAACCACTTTTGCACTTGTATTAGTGTGGAAAAAACACTTTTTGCACTTGTGATAGTGTTGAAAAACCACTTTTCGCACTTGTGTTAGTGTTGAAAAACCACTTTTCGCACTTGTGTTGGTGCAGGGAACCACTTTTGCACTTGTATTAGTGTGGGAAAAACACTTTTTGCACTTGTGATAGTGTTGAAAAACCACTTTTCGCCCTTGTGTTAGTGTTGAAAAACCACTTTTCGCACTTGTGTTAGTGTTGAAAAACCACTTTTCGCACTTGTGTTGGTGCAGGAAACCACTTTTGCACTTGTATTAGTGTGGAAAACCACTTTTCGCACTTGTGTTCATGTTGAAAAACCACTTTTCGCACTTGTGTTCATGTTGAAAAACCACTTTTCGCACTTGTGTTAGTGTTGAAAAACCACTTTTCGCACTCGTGTTGGTGCAGGAAACCACTTTTGCACTTGTATTAGTGTGGAAAAACCACTTTTTGCACTTGTGGTAGTGTTGAAAAACCACTTTTCGCACTTGTGTTAGTGTTGAAAAACCACTTTTCGCACTTGTGTTGGTGCAGGAAACCACTTTTGCACTTGTATTAGTGTGGAAAAAACACTTTTTGCACTTGTGTTAGTGTTGAAAAACCACTTTTCGCACTTGTGTTGGTGCAGGAAACCACTTTTGCACTTGTATTAGTTTGGAAAAACCACTTTTCGCACTTGTGTTAGTGTTGAAAAACCACTTTTCGCACTTGTGTTAGTGTTGAAAAACCACTTTTCGCACTTGTGTTGTTGCAGGAAACCACTTTTGCACTTGTATTAGTGTGGAAAAAACACTTTTTGCACTTGTGATAGTGTTGAAAAACCACTTTTCGCACTTGTGTTAGTGTTGAAAAACCACTTTTCGCACTTGTGTTAGTGTTGAAAAACCACTTTTCGCACTTGTGTTAGTGTTGAAAAACCACTTTTCGCACTTGTGTTAGTGTTGAAAAACCACTTTTCGCACTTGTGTTGGTGCAGGAAAACACTTTTGCACTTGTATTAGTGTGGAAAAAACACTTTTTGCACTTGTGATAGTGTTGAAAAACCACTTTTCGCACTTGTGTTGTTGCAGGAAACCACTTTTGCACTTGTATTAGTGTGGAAAAAACACTTTTTGCACTTGTGATAGTGTTGAAAAACCACTTTTCGCACTTGTGTTAGTGTTGAAAAACCACTTTTCGCACTTGTGTTAGTTTTGAAAAACCACTTTTTGCACTTGTGTTAGTGTTGAAAAACCACTTTTCGCACTTGTGTTGGTGCAGGAAACCACTTTTGCACTTGTATTATTGTGGAAAAAACACTTTTTGCACTTGTGATAGTGTTGAAAAACCACTTTTGCACTTGTATTAGTGTGAAAAACCACTTTTTGCACTTGTGTTAGTGTTGAAAAACCACTTTTCGCACTTGTGTTCGTGTTGAAAAACCACTTTTCGCACTTGTGTTGGTGCAGGGAACCACTTTTGCACTTGTATTAGTGTGGAAAAAACACTTTTTGCACTTGTGATAGTGTTGAAAAACCACTTTTCGCCCTTGTGTTAGTATTGAAAAACCACTTTTCGCACTTGTGTTAGTGTTGAAAAACCACTTTTCGCACTTGTGTTGGTGCAAGAAACCACTTTTGCACTTGTATTAGTGTGGAAAAAACACTTTTTGCACTTGAGATAGTGTTGAAAAACCACTTTTTGCACTTGTGTTAGTGTTGAAAAACCACTTTTCGCACTTGTGTTAGTGTTGAAAAACCACTTTTCACACTTGTGTTGGTGCAGGAAACCACTTTTGCACTTGTATTAGTGTGGAAAAAACACTTTTCGCACTTGTGTTAGTGTTGAAAAACCACTTTTCGCACTTGTGTTGGTGCAGGAAACCACTTTTGCACTTGTATTAGTGTGGAAAAACCACTTTTTGCACTTGTGATAGTGTTGAAAAACCACTTTTCGCACTTGTGTTAGTGTTGAAAAACCACTTTTCGCACTTGTGTTAGTTTTGAAAAACCACTTTTTGCACTTGTGTTAGTGTTGAAAAACCACTTTTCGCACTTGTGTTGGTGCAGGAAACCACTTTTGCACTTGTATTATTGTGGAAAAAACACTTTTTGCACTTGTGATAGTGTTGAAAAACCACTTTTGCACTTGTATTAGTGTGAAAAACCACTTTTTGCACTTGTGTTAGTGTTGAAAAACCACTTTTCGCACTTGTGTTCGTGTTGAAAAACCACTTTTCGCACTTGTGTTGGTGCAGGGAACCACTTTTGCACTTGTATTAGTGTGGAAAAAACACTTTTTGCACTTGTGATAGTGTTGAAAAACCACTTTTCGCCCTTGTGTTAGTATTGAAAAACCACTTTTCGCACTTGTGTTAGTGTTGAAAAACCACTTTTCGCACTTGTGTTGGTGCAAGAAACCACTTTTGCACTTGTATTAGTGTGGAAAAAACACTTTTTGCACTTGAGATAGTGTTGAAAAACCACTTTTTGCACTTGTGTTAGTGTTGAAAAACCACTTTTCGCACTTGTGTTAGTGTTGAAAAACCACTTTTCACACTTGTGTTGGTGCAGGAAACCACTTTTGCACTTGTATTAGTGTGGAAAAAACACTTTTCGCACTTGTGTTAGTGTTGAAAAACCACTTTTCGCACTTGTGTTGGTGCAGGAAACCACTTTTGCACTTGTATTAGTGTGGAAAAACCACTTTTCGCACTTGTGTTCATGTTGAAAAACCACTTTTCGCACTTGTGTTCATGTTGAAAAACCACTTTTCGCACTTGTGTTAGTGTTGAAAAACCACTTTTCGCACTTGTGTTAGTGTTGAAAAACCACTTTTCGCACTCGTGTTGGTGCAGGAAACCACTTTTGCACTTGTATTAGTGTGGAAAAACCACTTTTTGCACTTGTGTTAGTGTTGAAAAACCACTTTTCGCACTTGTGTTAGTGTTGAAAAACCACTTTTCGCACTTGTGTTGGTGCAGGAAACCACTTTTGCACTTGTATTAGTGTAGAAAAAACACTTTTTGCACTTGTGATAGTGTTGAAAAACCACTTTTCGCACTTGTGTTAGTGTTGAAAAAACACTTTTCGCACTTGTGTTGGTGCAGGAAACCACTTTTGCACTTGTATTAGTGTGGAAAAAACACTTTTCGCACTTGTGTTAGTGTTGAAAAACCACTTTTTGCACTTGTGATAGTGTTGAAAAACCACTTTTCGCACTTGTGTTAGTGTTGAAAAACCACTTTTCGCACTTGTGTTGGTGCAGGAAACCACTTTTGCACTTGTATTAGTGTGGAAAAACCACTTTTTGCACTTGTATTAGTGTGGAAAAACCACTTTTTGCACTTGTGATAGTGTTGAAAAACCACTTTTCGCACTTGTGTTAGTGTTGAAAAACCACTTTTCGCACTTGTGTTGGTGCAGGAAACCACTTTTGCACTTGTATAAGTGTGGAAAACCACTTTTTGCACTTGTGTTAGTGTTGAAAAACCACTTTTCGCACTTGTGTTAGTGTTGAAAAACCACTTTTCGCACTTGTGTTAGTGTTGAAAAACCACTTTTCGCACTTCTGTTAGTGTTCAAAAACCACTTTTCGCACTTGTGTTGGTGCAGGAAAGCACTTTTGCACTTGTATTAGTGTAGAAAAACCACTTTTCACACTTGTGTTAGTGTTGAAAAACCACTTTTCGCACTTGTGTTAGTGTTGAAAAACCACTTTTCGCACTTGTGTTGGTGCAGGAAACCACTTTTGCACTTGTATTAGTGTGGAAAAAAGCACTTTTTGCATTTGTGATAGTGTTGAAAAACCACTTTTTGCAATTGTGTTAGTGTTGAAAAACCACTTTTCGCACTTGTGTTAGTGTTGAAAAACCACTTTTCACACTTGTGTTGGTGCAGGAAACCACTTTTGCACTTGTATTAGTGTGGAAAAAACACTTTTCGCACTTGTGTTAGTGTTGAAAAACCACTTTTCGCACTTGTGTTGGTGCAGGAAACCACTTTTGCACTTGTATTAGTGTGGAAAAAACACTTTTCTCACTTGTGTTAGTGTTGAAAAAGTACTTTTCGCACTTGTGTTAGTGTTGCAAAACCACTTTTCGCACTTGTGTTCATGTTGAAAAACCACTTTTCGCACTTGTGTTAGTGTTGAAAAACCACTTTTCGCACTCGTGTTGGTGCAGGAAACCACTTGTGCACTTGTGTTAGTGTTGAAAAACCACTTTTCGCACTTGTGTTAGTGTTGAAAAACCACTTTTCGCACTTGTGTTGGTGCAGGAAACCACTTTTGCACTTGTATTAGTGTAGAAAAAACACTTTTTGAACTTGTGATAGTGTTGAAAAACCACTTTTCGCACTTGTGTTAGTGTTGAAAAAACACTTTTCGCACTTGTGTTGGTGCAGGAAACCACTTTTGCACTTGTATTAGTGTGGAAAAAACACTTTTCGCACTTGTGTTAGTGTTGAAAAACCACTTTTTGCACTTGTGATTGTGTTGAAAAACCACTTTTCGCACTTGTGTTAGTGTTGAAAAACCATTTTTCGCACTTGTGTTGGTGCAGGAAACCACTTTTGCACTTGTATTAGTGTGGAAAAACCACTTTTTGCACTTGTATTAGTGTGGAAAAACCACTTTTTGCACTTGTGATAGTGTTGAAAAACCACTTTTCGCACTTGTGTTAGTGTTGAAAAACCACTTTTCGCACTTGTGTTGGTGCAGGAAACCACTTTTGCACTTGTATAAGTGTGGAAAAACCACTTTTTGCACTTGTGTTAGTGTTGAAAAACCACTTTTCGCACTTGTGTTGGTGCAGGAAACCACTTTTTGCACTTGTGATAGTGTTGAAAAACCACTTTTCGCACTTGTGTTAGTGTTGAAAAACCACTTTTCGCACTTGTGTTGGTGCAGGAAACCACTTTTGCACTTGTATTAGTGTAGAAAAACCACTTTTCACACTTGTGTTAGTGTTGAAAAACCACTTTTCGCACTTGTGTTAGTGTTGAAAAACCACTTTTCGCACTTGTGTTGGTGCAGGAAACCACTTTTGCACTTGTATTAGTGTGGAAAAAACACTTTTTGCACTTGTGATAGTGTTGAAAAAACACTTTTTGCACTTGTGTTAGTGTTGAAAAACCACTTTTCGCACTTGTGTTAGTGTTGAAAAACCACTTTTCACACTTGTGTTGGTGCAGGAAACCACTTTTGCACTTGTATTAGTGTGGAAAAAACACTTTTCGCACTTGTGTTAGTGTTGAAAAACCACCTTTCGCACTTGTGTTGGTGCAGGAAACCACTTTTGCACTTGCATTAGTGTGGAAAAAACACTTTTCTCACTTGTGTTAGTGTTGCAAAACCACTTTTCGCACTTGTGTTCATGTTGAAAAACCACTTTTCGCACTTGTGTTAGTGTTGAAAAACCACTTTTCGCACTCGTGTTGGTGCAGGAAACCACTTTTGCACTTGTATTAGTGTGGAAAAACCACTTTTCGCACTTGTGTTCATGTTGAAAAACCACTTTTCGCACTTGTGTTCATGTTGAAAAACCACTTTTCGCACTTGTGTTAGTGTTGAAAAACCACTTTTCGCACTCGTGTTGGTGCAGGAAACCACTTTTGCACTTGTATTAGTTTGGAAAAACCACTTTTTGCACTTGTGTTAGTGTTGAAAAACCACTTTTCGCACTTGTGTTAGTGTTGAAAAACCACTTTTAGCACTTGTGTTGGTGCAGGAAACCACTTTTGCACTTGTATTGGTGTAGAAAAAACACTTTTTGCACTTGTGATAGTGTTGAAAAACCACTTTTCGCACTTGTGTTAGTGTTGAAAAAACACTTTTCGCACTTGTGTTGGTGCAGGAAACCACTTTTGCACTTTTATTAGTGTGGAAAAAACACTTTTCGCACTTGTGTTTGTGTTGAAAAACCACTTTTTGCACTTGTGATAGTGTTGAAAAACCACTTTTCGCACTTGTGTTAGTGTTGAAAAACCACTTTTCGCACTTGTGTTGGTGCAGGAAACCACTTTTGCACTTGTATTAGTGTGGAAAAAACACTTTTTGCACTTGTATTAGTGTGGAAAAACCACTTTTTGCACTTGTGATAGTGTTGAAAAACCACTTTTCGCACTTGTGTTAGTGTTGAAAAACCACTTTTCGCACTTGTGTTGGTGCAGGAAACCACTTTTGCACTTGTATAAGTGTGGAAAAACCACTTTTTGCACTTGTGTTAGTGTTGAAAAACCACTTTTCGCACTTATGTTAGTGTTGAAAAACCACTTTCGCACTTGTGTTAGTGTTGAAAAACCACTTTTCGCACTTCTGTTAGTGTTGAAAAACCACTTTTCGCACTTGTGTTGGTGCAGGAAACCACTTTTGCACTTGTATTAGTGTAGAAAAACCACTTTTCACACTTGTGTTAGTGTTGAAAAACCACTTTTCGCACTTGTGTTAGTGTTGAAAAACCACTTTTCGCACTTGTGTTGGTGCAGGAAACCACTTTTGCACTTGTATTAGTGTGGAAAAAACACTTTTTGCACTTGTGATAGTGTTGAAAGACCACTTTTTGCACTTGTGTTAGTGTTGAAAAACCACTTTTCGCACTTGTATTAGTGTGGAAAAAACACTTTTTGCACTTGTGATAGTGTTGAAAAACCACTTTTCGCACTTGTGTTGGTGCAGGAAACCACTTTTGCACTTGTATTAGTTTGGAAAAACCACTTTTCGCACTTGTGTTAGTGTTGAAAAACCACTTTTCGCACTTGTGTTAGTGTTGAAAAACCACTTTTCGCACTTGTGTTGGTGCAGGAAACCACTTTTGCACTTGTATTAGTTTGGAAAAACCACTTTTCGCACTTGTGTTAGTGTTGAAAAACCACTTTTCGCACTTGTGTTAGTGTTGAAAAACCACTTTTCGCACTTGTGTTGTTGCAGGAAACCACTTTTGCACTTGTATTAGTGTGGAAAAAACACTTTTTGCACTTGTGGTAGTGTTGAAAAACCACTTTTCGCACTTGTGTTAGTGTTGAAAAACCACTTTTCGCACTTGTGTTAGTGTTGAAAAACCACTTTTTGCACTTGTGTTAGTGTTGAAAAACCACTTTTCGCACTTGTGTTGGTGCAGGAAACCACTTTTGCACTTGTATTAGTGTGGAAAAAACACTTTTTGCACTTGTGATAGTGTTGAAAAACCACTTTTGCACTTGTATTAGTGTGAAAAACCACTTTTCGCACTTGTGTTAGTGTTGAAAAACCACTTTTCGCGCTTGTGTTCGTGTTGAAAAACCACTTTTCGCACTTGTGTTGGTGCAGGGAACCACTTTTGTACTTGTATTAGTGTGGAAAAAACACTTTTTGCACTTGTGATAGTGTTGAAAAACCACTTTTCGCCCTTGTGTTAGTATTGAAAAACCACTTTTTGCACTTGTGTTAGTGTTGTAAAACCACTTTTCGCACTTGTGTTGGTGCAGGAAACCACTTTTGCACTTGTATTAGTGTGGAAAAAACACTTTTTGCACTTGTGATAGTGTTGAAAAACCACTTTTCGCACTTGTGTTAGTGTTGAAAAACCACTTTTCGCACTTGTGTTGGTGCAGGGAACCACTTTTGCACTTGTATTAGTGTGGGAAAAACACTTTTTGCACTTGTGATAGTGTTGAAAAACCACTTTTCGCCCTTGTGTTAGTGTTGAAAAACCACTTTTCGCACTTGTGTTAGTGTTGAAAAACCACTTTTCGCACTTGTGTTGGTGCAGGAAACCACTTTTGCACTTGTATTAGTGTGGAAAACCACTTTTCGCACTTGTGTTCATGTTGAAAAACCACTTTTCGCACTTGTGTTCATGTTGAAAAACCACTTTTCGCACTTGTGTTAGTGTTGAAAAACCACTTTTCGCACTCGTGTTGGTGCAGGAAACCACTTTTGCACTTGTATTAGTGTGGAAAAAACACTTTTCGCACTTGTGTTAGTGTTGAAAAACCACTTTTTGCACTTGTGATAGTGTTGAAAAACCACTTTTCGCACTTGTGTTAGTGTTGAAAAACCACTTTTCGCACTTGTGTTGGTGCAGGAAACCACTTTTGCACTTGTATTAGTGTGGAAAAAACACTTTTTGCACTTGTGATAGTGTTGAAAATCCACTTTTCGCACTTGTGTTAGTGTTGAAAAACCACTTTTCGCACTTGTGTTGGTGCAGGAAACCACTTTTGCACTTGTATTAGTGTGAAAAACCACTTTTCGCACTTGTGTTAGTGTTGAAAAACCACTTTTCGCACTTGTGTTCGTGTTGAAAAACCACTTTTCGCACTTGTGTTGGTGCAGGGAACCACTTTTGCACTTGTATTAGTGTGGAAAAAACACTTTTTGCACTTGTGATAGTGTTGAAAAACCACTTTTCGCCCTTGTGTTAGTATTGAAAAACCACTTTTCGCACTTGTGTTAGTGTTGAAAAACCACTTTTCGCACTTGTGCTGGTGCAGGAAACCACTTTTGCACTTGTATTAGTGTGGAAAAAACACTTTTTACCTTCGCAAAAGCGGAAGGTTATGTTTTGATCGCTGTGTATTTATTTGTATGTCTGTGTGTGTGTATGTTAATCGCATAACTCAAAAAGTATTCAACCGAATTGCATGAAATTTGGTGGGATGATTGGTTATTATACGGGACACATTTGATTAGATTTTGGGAAACAGATTTGCTCAAATTCTGACTATTTTTAACTCGATCGTATTTCACTCAAAGTTATGAGCGACTGAAGAAGAAGATGTCCATCCAGGACGTCATCACTATAACGCGATCTCCCGCGATCATTTCAACCTCAAAAAAAATTATAATTGCAGATTTGACAATAGATGAGGCATATTAACAAACGAATGAAACAGATTTGCTCAAATTCTGACTATTTTTAACTCGATCGTATTTCACTCAAAGTTATGCGCGACTGAAGAAGAAGATGTCCATCCAGGACGTCATCACTATAACGCAATCTCCCGCGATCATTTCAACCTCAAAAAAAATTATAATTGCAGATTTGTCAAGAGATGAGGCATATTAACAAACGAATGAAACAGATTTGCTCAAATTCTGACTATTTTTAACTCGATCGTATTTCACTCAAAGTTATGAACGACTGAAGAAGAGGATGTCCATCCAAGACGTCATCACTATAACGCGATCTCCCGCAATCATTTCAACCTCAAATGAAATTCAAATTGCAGATTTGTCAATCGGGGAGGCATATTAACAGACGAATGAAACAGATTTGCTCAAATTCTGATTTTTAAAAATCGATCGCATTTCACATAAAGTTTCACATCGCATACACTCCCATGCCAAGTACAGAACAGTAGCTGCGGCGAAGGTATGCGCTCTACCGAGTGCCCGGATTCTAGAACGGTAGCTGCCAAGTACAGAACAGTAGCTGCGGCGAAGGTATGCGCTCTACCGAGTGCCCGGATTCTAGAACGGTAGCTGCCAAGTACAGAACAGTAGCTGCGGCGAAGGTATGCGCTCTACCGAGTGCCCGGATTCTAGAACGGTAGCTGCCAAGTACAGAACAGTAGCTGCGGCGAAGGTATGCGCTCTACCGAGTGCCCGGATTCTAGTTGCACTTGTGATAGTGTTGAAAAACCACTTTTCGCACTTGTGTTAGTGTTGAAAAACCACTTTTCGCACTTGTGTTGGTGCAGGGAACCACTTTTGCACTTGTATTAGTGTGGAAAAAACACTTTTTGTACTTGTGATAGTGTTGAAAAACCACTTTTCGCCCTTGTGTTAGTGTTGAAAAACCACTTTTCGCACTTGTGTTAGTGTTGAAAAACCACTTTTTGCACTTGTGTTGGTGCAGGAAACCACTTTTGCACTTGTATTAGTGTGGAAAAACCACTTTTTGCACTTGTGTTCATGTTGAAAAACCACTTTTCGCACTTGTGTTCATGTTGAAAAACCACTTTTCGCACTTGTGTTAGTGTTGAAAAACCACTTTTCGCACTTGTGTTGGTGCAGGAAACCACTTTTGCACTTGTATTAGTGTGGAAAAAACACTTTTTGCACTTGTGATAGTGTTGAAAAACCACTTTTCGCACTTGTGTTGGTGCAGGAAACCACTTTTGCACTTGTATTAGTTTGGAAAAACCACTTTTCGCACTTGTGTTAGTGTTGAAAAACCACTTTTCGCACTTGTGTTAGTGTTGAAAAACCACTTTTCGCACTTGTGTTGGTGCAGGAAACCACTTTTGCACTTGTATTAGTTTGGAAAAACCACTTTTCGCAATTGTGTTAGTGTTGAAAAACCACTTTTCGCACTTGTGTTAGTGTTGAAAAACCACTTTTCGCACTTGTGTTGTTGCAGGAAACCACTTTTGCACTTGTATTAGTGTGGAAAAAACACTTTTTGCACTTGTGATAGTGTTGAAAAACCACTTTTCGCACTTGTGTTAGTGTTGAAAAACCACTTTTCGCACTTGTGTTAGTGTTGAAAAACCACTTTTTGCACTTGTGTTAGTGTTGAAAAACCACTTTTCGCACTTGTGTTGGTGCAGGAAACCACTTTTGCACTTGTATTAGTGTGGAAAAAACACTTTTTGCACTTGTGATAGTGTTGAAAAACCACTTTTGCACTTGTATTAGTGTGAAAAACCACTTTTTGCACTTGTGTTAGTGTTGAAAAACCACTTTTCGCGCTTGTGTTCGTGTTGAAAAACCACTTTTCGCACTTGTGTTGGTGCAGGGAACCACTTTTGCACTTGTATTAGTGTGGAAAAAACACTTTTTGCACTTGTGATAGTGTTGAAAAACCACTTTTCGCCCTTGTGTTAGTATTGAAAAACCACTTTTTGCACTTGTGTTAGTGTTGTAAAACCACTTTTCGCACTTGTGTTGGTGCAGGAAACCACTTTTGCACTTGTATTAGTGTGGAAAAAACACTTTTTGCACTTGTGATAGTGTTGAAAAACCACTTTTCGCACTTGTGTTAGTGTTGAAAAACCACTTTTCGCACTTGTGTTGGTGCAGGGAACCACTTTTGCACTTGTATTAGTGTGGGGAAAAACACTTTTTGCACTTGTGATAGTGTTGAAAAACCACTTTTCGCCCTTGTGTTAGTGTTGAAAAACCACTTTTCGCACTTGTGTTAGTGTTGAAAAACCACTTTTCGCACTTGTGTTGGTGCAGGAAACCACTTTTGCACTTGTATTAGTGTGGAAAACCACTTTTCGCACTTGTGTTCATGTTGAAAAACCACTTTTCGCACTTGTGTTCATGTTGAAAAACCACTTTTCGCACTTGTGTTAGTGTTGAAAAACCACTTTTCGCACTCGTGTTGGTGCAGGAAACCACTTTTGCACTTGTATAAGTGTGGAAAAACCACTTTTTGCACTTGTGTTAGTGTTGAAAAACCACTTTTCGCACTTGTGTTGGTGCAGGAAACCACTTTTTGCACTTGTGATAGTGTTGAAAAACCACTTTTCGCACTTGTGTTAGTGTTGAAAAACCACTTTTCGCACTTGTGTTGGTGCAGGAAACCACTTTTGCACTTGTATTAGTGTAGAAAAACCACTTTTCACACTTGTGTTAGTGTTGAAAAACCACTTTTCGCACTTGTGTTAGTGTTGAAAAACCACTTTTCGCACTTGTGTTGGTGCAGGAAACCACTTTTGCACTTGTATTAGTGTGGAAAAAACACTTTTTGCACTTGTGATAGTGTTGAAAAAACACTTTTTGCACTTGTGTTAGTGTTGAAAAACCACTTTTCGCACTTGTGTTAGTGTTGAAAAACCACTTTTCACACTTGTGTTGGTGCAGGAAACCACTTTTGCACTTGTATTAGTGTGGAAAAAACACTTTTCGCACTTGTGTTAGTGTTGAAAAACCACCTTTCGCACTTGTGTTGGTGCAGGAAACCACTTTTGCACTTGCATTAGTGTGGAAAAAACACTTTTCTCACTTGTGTTAGTGTTGCAAAACCACTTTTCGCACTTGTGTTCATGTTGAAAAACCACTTTTCGCACTTGTGTTAGTGTTGAAAAACCACTTTTCGCACTCGTGTTGGTGCAGGAAACCACTTTTGCACTTGTATTAGTGTGGAAAAACCACTTTTCGCACTTGTGTTCATGTTGAAAAACCACTTTTCGCACTTGTGTTCATGTTGAAAAACCACTTTTCGCACTTGTGTTAGTGTTGAAAAACCACTTTTCGCACTCGTGTTGGTGCAGGAAACCACTTTTGCACTTGTATTAGTTTGGAAAAACCACTTTTTGCACTTGTGTTAGTGTTGAAAAACCACTTTTCGCACTTGTGTTAGTGTTGAAAAACCACTTTTAGCACTTGTGTTGGTGCAGGAAACCACTTTTGCACTTGTATTGGTGTAGAAAAAACACTTTTTGCACTTGTGATAGTGTTGAAAAACCACTTTTCGCACTTGTGTTAGTGTTGAAAAAACACTTTTCGCACTTGTGTTGGTGCAGGAAACCACTTTTGCACTTTTATTAGTGTGGAAAAAACACTTTTCGCACTTGTGTTTGTGTTGAAAAACCACTTTTTGCACTTGTGATAGTGTTGAAAAACCACTTTTCGCACTTGTGTTAGTGTTGAAAAACCACTTTTCGCACTTGTGTTGGTGCAGGAAACCACTTTTGCACTTGTATTAGTGTGGAAAAAACACTTTTTGCACTTGTATTAGTGTGGAAAAACCACTTTTTGCACTTGTGATAGTGTTGAAAAACCACTTTTCGCACTTGTGTTAGTGTTGAAAAACCACTTTTCGCACTTGTGTTGGTGCAGGAAACCACTTTTGCACTTGTATAAGTGTGGAAAAACCACTTTTTGCACTTGTGTTAGTGTTGAAAAACCACTTTTCGCACTTATGTTAGTGTTGAAAAACCACTTTCGCACTTGTGTTAGTGTTGAAAAACCACTTTTCGCACTTCTGTTAGTGTTGAAAAACCACTTTTCGCACTTGTGTTGGTGCAGGAAACCACTTTTGCACTTGTATTAGTGTAGAAAAACCACTTTTCACACTTGTGTTAGTGTTGAAAAACCACTTTTCGCACTTGTGTTAGTGTTGAAAAACCACTTTTCGCACTTGTGTTGGTGCAGGAAACCACTTTTGCACTTGTATTAGTGTGGAAAAAACACTTTTTGCACTTGTGATAGTGTTGAAAGACCACTTTTTGCACTTGTGTTAGTGTTGAAAAACCACTTTTCGCACTTGTATTAGTGTGGAAAAAACACTTTTTGCACTTGTGATAGTGTTGAAAAACCACTTTTCGCACTTGTGTTGGTGCAGGAAACCACTTTTGCACTTGTATTAGTTTGGAAAAACCACTTTTCGCACTTGTGTTAGTGTTGAAAAACCACTTTTCGCACTTGTGTTAGTGTTGAAAAACCACTTTTCGCACTTGTGTTGGTGCAGGAAACCACTTTTGCACTTGTATTAGTTTGGAAAAACCACTTTTCGCACTTGTGTTAGTGTTGAAAAACCACTTTTCGCACTTGTGTTAGTGTTGAAAAACCACTTTTCGCACTTGTGTTGTTGCAGGAAACCACTTTTGCACTTGTATTAGTGTGGAAAAAACACTTTTTGCACTTGTGGTAGTGTTGAAAAACCACTTTTCGCACTTGTGTTAGTGTTGAAAAACCACTTTTCGCACTTGTGTTAGTGTTGAAAAACCACTTTTTGCACTTGTGTTAGTGTTGAAAAACCACTTTTCGCACTTGTGTTGGTGCAGGAAACCACTTTTGCACTTGTATTAGTGTGGAAAAAACACTTTTTGCACTTGTGATAGTGTTGAAAAACCACTTTTGCACTTGTATTAGTGTGAAAAACCACTTTTCGCACTTGTGTTAGTGTTGAAAAACCACTTTTCGCGCTTGTGTTCGTGTTGAAAAACCACTTTTCGCACTTGTGTTGGTGCAGGGAACCACTTTTGTACTTGTATTAGTGTGGAAAAAACACTTTTTGCACTTGTGATAGTGTTGAAAAACCACTTTTCGCCCTTGTGTTAGTATTGAAAAACCACTTTTTGCACTTGTGTTAGTGTTGTAAAACCACTTTTCGCACTTGTGTTGGTGCAGGAAACCACTTTTGCACTTGTATTAGTGTGGAAAAAACACTTTTTGCACTTGTGATAGTGTTGAAAAACCACTTTTCGCACTTGTGTTAGTGTTGAAAAAACCACTTTTCGCACTTGTGTTGGTGCAGGGAACCACTTTTGCACTTGTATTAGTGTGGGAAAAACACTTTTTGCACTTGTGATAGTGTTGAAAAACCACTTTTCGCCCTTGTGTTAGTGTTGAAAAACCACTTTTCGCACTTGTGTTAGTGTTGAAAAACCACTTTTCGCACTTGTGTTGGTGCAGGAAACCACTTTTGCACTTGTATTAGTGTGGAAAACCACTTTTCGCACTTGTGTTCATGTTGAAAAACCACTTTTCGCACTTGTGTTCATGTTGAAAAACCACTTTTCGCACTTGTGTTAGTGTTGAAAAACCACTTTTCGCACTCGTGTTGGTGCAGGAAACCACTTTTGCACTTGTATTAGTGTGGAAAAAACACTTTTCGCACTTGTGTTAGTGTTGAAAAACCACTTTTTGCACTTGTGATAGTGTTGAAAAACCACTTTTCGCACTTGTGTTAGTGTTGAAAAACCACTTTTCGCACTTGTGTTGGTGCGGAAACCACTTTTGCACTTGTATTAGTGTGGAAAAAACACTTTTTGCACTTGTGATAGTGTTGAAAATCCACTTTTCGCACTTGTGTTAGTGTTGAAAAACCACTTTTCGCACTTGTGTTGGTGCAGGAAACCACTTTTGCACTTGTATTAGTGTGAAAAACCACTTTTCGCACTTGTGTTAGTGTTGAAAAACCACTTTTCGCACTTGTGTTCGTGTTGAAAAACCACTTTTCGCACTTGTGTTGGTGCAGGGAACCACTTTTGCACTTGTATTAGTGTGGAAAAAACACTTTTTGCACTTGTGATAGTGTTGAAAAACCACTTTTCGCCCTTGTGTTAGTATTGAAAAACCACTTTTCGCACTTGTGTTAGTGTTGAAAAACCACTTTTCGCACTTGTGCTGGTGCAGGAAACCACTTTTGCACTTGTATTAGTGTGGAAAAAACACTTTTTACCTTCGCAAAAGCGGAAGGTTATGTTTTGATCGCTGTGTATTTATTTGTATGTCTGTGTGTGTGTATGTTAATCGCATAACTCAAAAAGTATTCAACCGAATTGCATGAAATTTGGTGGGATGATTGGTTATTATACGGGACACATTTGATTAGATTTTGGGAAACAGATTTGCTCAAATTCTGACTATTTTTAACTCGATCGTATTTCACTCAAAGTTATGAGCGACTGAAGAAGAAGATGTCCATCCAGGACGTCATCACTATAACGCGATCTCCCGCGATCATTTCAACCTCAAAAAAAATTATAATTGCAGATTTGACAATAGATGAGGCATATTAACAAACGAATGAAACAGATTTGCTCAAATTCTGACTATTTTTAACTCGATCGTATTTCACTCAAAGTTATGCGCGACTGAAGAAGAAGATGTCCATCCAGGACGTCATCACTATAACGCAATCTCCCGCGATCATTTCAACCTCAAAAAAAATTATAATTGCAGATTTGTCAAGAGATGAGGCATATTAACAAACGAATGAAACAGATTTGCTCAAATTCTGACTATTTTTAACTCGATCGTATTTCACTCAAAGTTATGAACGACTGAAGAAGAGGATGTCCATCCAAGACGTCATCACTATAACGCGATCTCCCGCAATCATTTCAACCTCAAATGAAATTCAAATTGCAGATTTGTCAATCGGGGAGGCATATTAACAGACGAATGAAACAGATTTGCTCAAATTCTGATTTTTAAAAATCGATCGCATTTCACATAAAGTTTCACATCGCATACACTCCCATGCCAAGTACAGAACAGTAGCTGCGGCGAAGGTATGCGCTCTACCGAGTGCCCGGATTCTAGAACGGTAGCTGCCAAGTACAGAACAGTAGCTGCGGCGAAGGTATGCGCTCTACCGAGTGCCCGGATTCTAGAACGGTAGCTGCCAAGTACAGAACAGTAGCTGCGGCGAAGGTATGCGCTCTACCGAGTGCCCGGATTCTAGAACGGTAGCTGCCAAGTACAGAACAGTAGCTGCGGCGAAGGTATGCGCTCTACCGAGTGCCCGGATTCTAGTTGCACTTGTGATAGTGTTGAAAAACCACTTTTCGCACTTGTGTTAGTGTTGAAAAACCACTTTTCGCACTTGTGTTGGTGCAGGGAACCACTTTTGCACTTGTATTAGTGTGGAAAAAACACTTTTTGTACTTGTGATAGTGTTGAAAAACCACTTTTCGCCCTTGTGTTAGTGTTGAAAAACCACTTTTCGCACTTGTGTTAGTGTTGAAAAACCACTTTTTGCACTTGTGTTGGTGCAGGAAACCACTTTTGCACTTGTATTAGTGTGGAAAAACCACTTTTTGCACTTGTGTTCATGTTGAAAAACCACTTTTCGCACTTGTGTTCATGTTGAAAAACCACTTTTCGCACTTGTGTTAGTGTTGAAAAACCACTTTTCGCACTTGTGTTGGTGCAGGAAACCACTTTTGCACTTGTATTAGTGTGGAAAAAACACTTTTTGCACTTGTGATAGTGTTGAAAAACCACTTTTCGCACTTGTGTTGGTGCAGGAAACCACTTTTGCACTTGTATTAGTTTGGAAAAACCACTTTTCGCACTTGTGTTAGTGTTGAAAAACCACTTTTCGCACTTGTGTTAGTGTTGAAAAACCACTTTTCGCACTTGTGTTGGTGCAGGAAACCACTTTTGCACTTGTATTAGTTTGGAAAAACCACTTTTCGCAATTGTGTTAGTGTTGAAAAACCACTTTTCGCACTTGTGTTAGTGTTGAAAAACCACTTTTCGCACTTGTGTTGTTGCAGGAAACCACTTTTGCACTTGTATTAGTGTGGAAAAAACACTTTTTGCACTTGTGATAGTGTTGAAAAACCACTTTTCGCACTTGTGTTAGTGTTGAAAAACCACTTTTCGCACTTGTGTTAGTGTTGAAAAACCACTTTTTGCACTTGTGTTAGTGTTGAAAAACCACTTTTCGCACTTGTGTTGGTGCAGGAAACCACTTTTGCACTTGTATTAGTGTGGAAAAAACACTTTTTGCACTTGTGATAGTGTTGAAAAACCACTTTTGCACTTGTATTAGTGTGAAAAACCACTTTTTGCACTTGTGTTAGTGTTGAAAAACCACTTTTCGCGCTTGTGTTCGTGTTGAAAAACCACTTTTCGCACTTGTGTTGGTGCAGGGAACCACTTTTGCACTTGTATTAGTGTGGAAAAAACACTTTTTGCACTTGTGATAGTGTTGAAAAACCACTTTTCGCCCTTGTGTTAGTATTGAAAAACCACTTTTTGCACTTGTGTTAGTGTTGTAAAACCACTTTTCGCACTTGTGTTGGTGCAGGAAACCACTTTTGCACTTGTATTAGTGTGGAAAAAACACTTTTTGCACTTGTGATAGTGTTGAAAAACCACTTTTCGCACTTGTGTTAGTGTTGAAAAACCACTTTTCGCACTTGTGTTGGTGCAGGGAACCACTTTTGCACTTGTATTAGTGTGGGAAAAACACTTTTTGCACTTGTGATAGTGTTGAAAAACCACTTTTCGCCCTTGTGTTAGTGTTGAAAAACCACTTTTCGCACTTGTGTTAGTGTTGAAAAACCACTTTTCGCACTTGTGTTGGTGCAGGAAACCACTTTTGCACTTGTATTAGTGTGGAAAACCACTTTTCGCACTTGTGTTCATGTTGAAAAACCACTTTTCGCACTTGTGTTCATGTTGAAAAACCACTTTTCGCACTTGTGTTAGTGTTGAAAAACCACTTTTCGCACTCGTGTTGGTGCAGGAAACCACTTTTGCACTTGTATTAGTGTGGAAAAACCACTTTTTGCACTTGTGGTAGTGTTGAAAAACCACTTTTCGCACTTGTGTTAGTGTTGAAAAACCACTTTTCGCACTTGTGTTGGTGCAGGAAACCACTTTTGCACTTGTATTAGTGTGGAAAAAACACTTTTTGCACTTGTGTTAGTGTTGAAAAACCACTTTTCGCACTTGTGTTGGTGCAGGAAACCACTTTTGCACTTGTATTAGTTTGGAAAAACCACTTTTCGCACTTGTGTTAGTGTTGAAAAACCACTTTTCGCACTTGTGTTAGTGTTGAAAAACCACTTTTCGCACTTGTGTTGTTGCAGGAAACCACTTTTGCACTTGTATTAGTGTGGAAAAAACACTTTTTGCACTTGTGATAGTGTTGAAAAACCACTTTTCGCACTTGTGTTAGTGTTGAAAAACCACTTTTCGCACTTGTGTTAGTGTTGAAAAACCACTTTTCGCACTTGTGTTAGTGTTGAAAAACCACTTTTCGCACTTGTGTTAGTGTTGAAAAACCACTTTTCGCACTTGTGTTGGTGCAGGAAAACACTTTTGCACTTGTATTAGTGTGGAAAAAACAATTTTTGCACTTGTGATAGTGTTGAAAAACCACTTTTCGCACTTGTGTTGTTGCAGGAAACCACTTTTGCACTTGTATTAGTGTGGAAAAAACACTTTTTGCACTTGTGATAGTGTTGAAAAACCACTTTTCGCACTTGTGTTAGTGTTGAAAAACCACTTTTCGCACTTGTGTTAGTTTTGAAAAACCACTTTTTGCACTTGTGTTAGTGTTGAAAAACCACTTTTCGCACTTGTGTTGGTGCAGGAAACCACTTTTGCACTTGTATTATTGTGGAAAAAACACTTTTTGCACTTGTGATAGTGTTGAAAAACCACTTTTGCACTTGTATTAGTGTGAAAAACCACTTTTCGCACTTGTGTTAGTGTTGAAAAACCACTTTTTGCACTTGTGTTCGTGTTGAAAAACCACTTTTCGCACTTGTGTTGGTGCAGGGAACCACTTTTGCACTTGTATTAGTGTGGAAAAAACACTTTTTGCACTTGTGATAGTGTTGAAAAACCACTTTTCGCCCTTGTGTTAGTATTGAAAAACCACTTTTCGCACTTGTGTTAGTGTTGAAAAACCACTTTTCGCACTTGTGTTGGTGCAAGAAACCACTTTTGCACTTGTATTAGTGTGGAAAAAACACTTTTTGCACTTGAGATAGTGTTGAAAAACCACTTTTTGCACTTGTGTTAGTGTTGAAAAACCACTTTTCGCACTTGTGTTAGTGTTGAAAAACCACTTTTCACACTTGTGTTGGTGCAGGAAACCACTTTTGCACTTGTATTAGTGTGGAAAAAACACTTTTCGCACTTGTGTTAGTGTTGAAAAACCACTTTTTGCACTTATGTTGGTGCAGGAAACCACTTTTGCACTTGTATTAGTGTGGAAAAACCACTTTTCGCACTTGTGTTCATGTTGAAAAACCACTTTTCGCACTTGTGTTCATGTTGAAAAACCACTTTTCGCACTTGTGTTAGTGTTGAAAAACCACTTTTCGCACTTGTGTTAGTGTTGAAAAACCACTTTTCGCACTCGTGTTGGTGCAGGAAACCACTTTTGCACTTGTATTAGTGTGGAAAAACCACTTTTTGCACTTGTGTTAGTGTTGAAAAACCACTTTTCGCACTTGTGTTAGTGTTGAAAAAGCACTTTTCGCACTTGTGTTGGTGCAGGAAACCACTTTTGCACTTGTATTAGTGTAGAAAAAACACTTTTTGCACTTGTGATAGTGTTGAAAAACCACTTTTCGCACTTGTGTTAGTGTTGAAAAAACACTTTTCGCACTTGTGTTGGTGCAGGAAACCACTTTTGCACTTGTATTAGTGTGGAAAAAACACTTTTCGCACTTGTGTTAGTGTTGAAAAACCACTTTTTGCACTTGTGATAGTGTTGAAAAACCACTTTTCGCACTTGTGTTAGTGTTGAAAAACCACTTTTCGCACTTGTGTTGGTGCAGGAAACCACTTTTGCACTTGTATTAGTGTGGAAAAACCACTTTTTGCACTTGTATTAGTGTGGAAAAACCACTTTTTGCACTTGTGATAGTGTTGAAAAACCACTTTTCGCACTTGTGTTAGTGTTGAAAAACCACTTTTCGCACTTGTGTTGGTGCAGGAAACCACTTTTGCACTTGTATAAGTGTGGAAAACCACTTTTTGCACTTGTGTTAGTGTTGAAAAACCACTTTTCGCACTTGTGTTAGTGTTGAAAAACCACTTTTCGCACTTGTGTTAGTGTTGAAAAACCACTTTTCGCACTTCTGTTAGTGTTCAAAAACCACTTTTCGCACTTGTGTTGGTGCAGGAAAGCACTTTTGCACTTGTATTAGTGTAGAAAAACCACTTTTCACACTTGTGTTAGTGTTGAAAAACCACTTTTCGCACTTGTGTTAGTGTTGAAAAACCACTTTTCGCACTTGTGTTGGTGCAGGAAACCACTTTTGCACTTGTATTAGTGTGGAAAAAAGCACTTTTTGCATTTGTGATAGTGTTGAAAAACCACTTTTTGCAATTGTGTTAGTGTTGAAAAACCACTTTTCGCACTTGTGTTAGTGTTGAAAAACCACTTTTCACACTTGTGTTGGTGCAGGAAACCACTTTTGCACTTGTATTAGTGTGGAAAAAACACTTTTCGCACTTGTGTTAGTGTTGAAAAACCACTTTTCGCACTTGTGTTGGTGCAGGAAACCACTTTTGCACTTGTATTAGTGTGGAAAAAACACTTTTCTCACTTGTGTTAGTGTTGAAAAAGTACTTTTCGCACTTGTGTTAGTGTTGCAAAACCACTTTTCGCACTTGTGTTCATGTTGAAAAACCACTTTTCACACTTGTGTTAGTGTTGAAAAACCACTTTTCGCACTCGTGTTGGTGCAGGAAACCACTTGTGCACTTGTGTTAGTGTTGAAAAACCACTTTTCGCACTTGTGTTAGTGTTGAAAAACCACTTTTCGCACTTGTGTTGGTGCAGGAAACCACTTTTGCACTTGTATTAGTGTAGAAAAAACACTTTTTGCACTTGTGATAGTGTTGAAAAACCACTTTTCGCACTTGTGTTAGTGTTGAAAAAACACTTTTCGCACTTGTGTTGGTGCAGGAAACCACTTTTGCACTTGTATTAGTGTGGAAAAAACACTTTTCGCACTTGTGTTAGTGTTGAAAAACCACTTTTTGCACTTGTGATTGTGTTGAAAAACCACTTTTCGCACTTGTGTTAGTGTTGAAAAACCACTTTTCGCACTTGTGTTGGTGCAGGAAACCACTTTTGCACTTGTATTAGTGTGGAAAAACCACTTTTTGCACTTGTATTAGTGTGGAAAAACCACTTTTTGCACTTGTGATAGTGTTGAAAAACCACTTTTCGCACTTGTGTTAGTGTTGAAAAACCACTTTTCGCACTTGTGTTGGTGCAGGAAACCACTTTTGCACTTGTATAAGTGTGGAAAAACCACTTTTTGCACTTGTGTTAGTGTTGAAAAACCACTTTTCGCACTTGTGTTGGTGCAGGAAACCACTTTTTGCACTTGTGATAGTGTTGAAAAACCACTTTTCGCACTTGTGTTAGTGTTGAAAAACCACTTTTCGCACTTGTGTTGGTGCAGGAAACCACTTTTGCACTTGTATTAGTGTAGAAAAACCACTTTTCACACTTGTGTTAGTGTTGAAAAACCACTTTTCGCACTTGTGTTAGTGTTGAAAAACCACTTTTCGCACTTGTGTTGGTGCAGGAAACCACTTTTGCACTTGTATTAGTGTGGAAAAAACACTTTTTGCACTTGTGATAGTGTTGAAAAAACACTTTTTGCACTTGTGTTAGTGTTGAAAAACCACTTTTCGCACTTGTGTTAGTGTTGAAAAACCACTTTTCACACTTGTGTTGGTGCAGGAAACCACTTTTGCACTTGTATTAGTGTGGAAAAAACACTTTTCGCACTTGTGTTAGTGTTGAAAAACCACCTTTCGCACTTGTGTTGGTGCAGGAAACCACTTTTGCACTTGCATTAGTGTGGAAAAAACACTTTTCTCACTTGTGTTAGTGTTGCAAAACCACTTTTCGCACTTGTGTTCATGTTGAAAAACCACTTTTCGCACTTGTGTTAGTGTTGAAAAACCACTTTTCGCACTCGTGTTGGTGCAGGAAACCACTTTTGCACTTGTATTAGTGTGGAAAAACCACTTTTCGCACTTGTGTTCATGTTGAAAAACCACTTTTCGCACTTGTGTTCATGTTGAAAAACCACTTTTCGCACTTGTGTTAGTGTTGAAAAACCACTTTTCGCACTCGTGTTGGTGCAGGAAACCACTTTTGCACTTGTATTAGTTTGGAAAAACCACTTTTTGCACTTGTGTTAGTGTTGAAAAACCACTTTTCGCACTTGTGTTAGTGTTGAAAAACCACTTTTAGCACTTGTGTTGGTGCAGGAAACCACTTTTGCACTTGTATTGGTGTAGAAAAAACACTTTTTGCACTTGTGATAGTGTTGAAAAACCACTTTTCGCACTTGTGTTAGTGTTGAAAAAACACTTTTCGCACTTGTGTTGGTGCAGGAAACCACTTTTGCACTTGTATTAGTGTGGAAAAAACACTTTTCGCACTTGTGTTTGTGTTGAAAAACCACTTTTTGCACTTGTGATAGTGTTGAAAAACCACTTTTCGCACTTGTGTTAGTGTTGAAAAACCACTTTTCGCACTTGTGTTGGTGCAGGAAACCACTTTTGCACTTGTATTAGTGTGGAAAAAACACTTTTTGCACTTGTATTAGTGTGGAAAAACCACTTTTTGCACTTGTGATAGTGTTGAAAAACCACTTTTCGCACTTGTGTTAGTGTTGAAAAACCACTTTTCGCACTTGTGTTGGTGCAGGAAACCACTTTTGCACTTGTATAAGTGTGGAAAAACCACTTTTTGCACTTGTGTTAGTGTTGAAAAACCACTTTTCGCACTTATGTTAGTGTTGAAAAACCACTTTCGCACTTGTGTTAGTGTTGAAAAACCACTTTTCGCACTTCTGTTAGTGTTGAAAAACCACTTTTCGCACTTGTGTTGGTGCAGGAAACCACTTTTGCACTTGTATTAGTGTAGAAAAACCACTTTTCACACTTGTGTTAGTGTTGAAAAACCACTTTTCGCACTTGTGTTAGTGTTGAAAAACCACTTTTCGCACTTGTGTTGGTGCAGGAAACCACTTTTGCACTTGTATTAGTGTGGAAAAAACACTTTTTGCACTTGTGATAGTGTTGAAAGACCACTTTTTGCACTTGTGTTAGTGTTGAAAAACCACTTTTCGCACTTGTGTTAGTGTTGAAAAACCACTTATCACACTTGTGTTGGTGCAGGAAACCACTTTTGCACTTGTATTAGTGTGGAAAAAACACTTTTCGCACTTGTGTTAGTGTTGAAAAACCACTTTTCGCACTTGTGTTGGTGCAGGAAACCACTTTTGCACTTGTATTAGTGTGGAAAAAACACTTTTCTCACTTGTGTTAGTGTTGAAAAAGTACTTTTCGCACTTGTGTTAGTGTTGCAAAACCACTTTTCGCACTTGTGTTGGTGCAGGACACCACTTTTGCACTTGTATTAGTGTGGAAAAAACACTTTTTGCACTTGTGTTAGTGTTGAAAAACCACTTTTCGCACTTGTGTTAGTGTTGAAAAACCACTTTTCGCACTTGTGTTGGTGCAGGAAACCACTTTTGCACTTGTATTAGTGTGGAAAAAACACTTTTTGCACTTGTGATAGTGTTGAAAAACCACTTTTCGCACTTGTGTTGGTGCAGGAAACCACTTTTGCACTTGTATTAGTGTGGAAAAAACACTTTTCGCACTTGTGTTAGTGTTGAAAAACCACTTTTTGCACTTGTGATAGTGTTGAAAAACCACTTTTCGCACTTGTGTTAGTGTTGAAAAACCACTTTTCGCACTTGTGTTGGTGCAGGAAACCACTTTTGCACTTGTATTAGTGTGGAAAAAACACTTTTTGCACTTGTGATAGTGTTGAAAAACCACTTTTCGCACTTGTGTTAGTGTTGAAAAACCACTTTTCGCACTTGTGTTGGTGCAGGAAACCACTTTTGCACTTGTATTAGTGTGAAAAACCACTTTTCGCACTTGTGTTAGTGTTGAAAAACCACTTTTCGCACTTGTGTTCGTGTTGAAAAACCACTTTTCGCACTTGTGTTGGTGCAGGGAACCACTTTTGCACTTGTATTAGTGTGGAAAAAACACTTTTTGCACTTGTGATAGTGTTGAAAAACCACTTTTCGCCCTTGTGTTAGTATTGAAAAACCACTTTTCGCACTTGTGTTAGTGTTGAAAAACCACTTTTCGCACTTGTGTTGGTGCAGGAAACCACTTTTGCACTTGTATTAGTGTGGAAAAAACACTTTTTGCACTTGTGATAGTGTTGAAAAACCACTTTTCGCACTTGTGTTAGTGTTGAAAAACCACTTTTCGCACTTGTGTTGGTGCAGGGAACCACTTTTGCACTTGTATTAGTGTGGAAAAAACACTTTTTGCACTTGTGATAGTGTTGAAAAACCACTTTTCGCCCTTGTGTTAGTGTTGAAAAACCACTTTTCGCACTTGTGTTAGTGTTGAAAAACCACTTTTTGCACTTGTGTTGGTGCAGGAAACCACTTTTGCACTTGTATTAGTGTGGAAAAACCACTTTTTGCACTTGTGTTCATGTTGAAAAACCACTTTTCGCACTTGTGTTCATGTTGAAAAACCACTTTTCGCACTTGTGTTAGTGTTGAAAAACCACTTTTCGCACTTGTGTTGGTGCAGGAAACCACTTTTGCACTTGTATTAGTGTGGAAAAAACACTTTTTGCACTTGTGATAGTGTTGAAAAACCACTTTTCGCACTTGTGTTGGTGCAGGAAACCACTTTTGCACTTGTATTAGTTTGGAAAAACCACTTTTCGCACTTGTGTTAGTGTTGAAAAACCACTTTTCGCACTTGTGTTAGTGTTGAAAAACCACTTTTCGCACTTGTGTTGGTGCAGGAAACCACTTTTGCACTTGTATTAGTTTGGAAAAACCACTTTTCGCACTTGTGTTAGTGTTGAAAAACCACTTTTCGCACTTGTGTTAGTGTTGAAAAACCACTTTTCGCACTTGTGTTGTTGCAGGAAACCACTTTTGCACTTGTATTAGTGTGGAAAAAACACTTTTTGCACTTGTGGTAGTGTTGAAAAACCACTTTTCGCACTTGTGTTAGTGTTGAAAAACCACTTTTCGCACTTGTGTTAGTGTTGAAAAACCACTTTTTGCACTTGTGTTAGTGTTGAAAAACCACTTTTCGCACTTGTGTTGGTGCAGGAAACCACTTTTGCACTTGTATTAGTGTGGAAAAAACACTTTTTGCACTTGTGATAGTGTTGAAAAACCACTTTTGCACTTGTATTAGTGTGAAAAACCACTTTTCGCACTTGTGTTAGTGTTGAAAAACCACTTTTCGCGCTTGTGTTCGTGTTGAAAAACCACTTTTCGCACTTGTGTTGGTGCAGGGAACCACTTTTGCACTTGTATTAGTGTGGAAAAAACACTTTTTGCACTTGTGATAGTGTTGAAAAACCACTTTTCGCCCTTGTGTTAGTATTGAAAAACCACTTTTTGCACTTGTGTTAGTGTTGTAAAACCACTTTTCGCACTTGTGTTGGTGCAGGAAACCACTTTTGCACTTGTATTAGTGTGGAAAAAACACTTTTTGCACTTGTGATAGTGTTGAAAAACCACTTTTCGCACTTGTGTTAGTGTTGAAAAACCACTTTTCGCACTTGTGTTGGTGCAGGGAACCACTTTTGCACTTGTATTAGTGTGGGAAAAACACTTTTTGCACTTGTGATAGTGTTGAAAAACCACTTTTCGCCCTTGTGTTAGTGTTGAAAAACCACTTTTCGCACTTGTGTTAGTGTTGAAAAACCACTTTTCGCACTTGTGTTGGTGCAGGA